>NW_027361695.1:12635000-12772500 GCF_039654945.1 Dendrobates tinctorius
GTCTCTTCCCCACTATCCCGTAGAATGTAAGTCCACAAGGACAGGGTCCTCTCTCCTCTGCACCAGTCTGTCATTGTAAATTTGTTTACTGTTAACGATATCTATAACTTTGTATGTAACCCCCCCTTATCATGTACAGCACCATGGAATTAATGGCGCTATATAAATAAATAATAATAATAATTGACCTCCACTCCAGTTACATGTAGCTCTTCAAAATCCCTATTCTCGAGATCGGTGGAGGTCCCAGTGGTTGCACCCCCCAGTGATCAGGAACATGCATAGGGGATAACTTCCAAACTTGAGAATGCCCAATTAATTACCAGTGTTATAGTACAATGTAACAAAAAGTACCTTTTTAGCATCCCTAGGGTACCAGAGACTTGGCACAACCCTCCTATAGGTAAATGGCATCCCCAATAGAAGATCGGTGCTCCACCGGGAACAGTTGTGACCATTGAGTTTGGCAGAAGGCAACAGCAATGATCAAGAGTCATGAGAAGTGATTGGTAATGGGCCCATGACCCTTATTGCCTAATGGTCCAGGAGACTTGTAGTCTCAGCAATCCTTTGCTAAGGTGGAGTAGTAATGCAGCTCTATTACCCTCCGAGAACCTCCAGGACCGTGAGCCCAATTACCGCTTCTGCACATACAAGATAAAAGTTGACTCATGACTACAAAGCTCCGTATGTAAAGCAGAGTGTTTTTCTTCCGCTGCTGTTTCTACGTCTCTTTTACTTGTGTATTTGCTGTCATGTCGCTGACTCTTGGCTCTGCACATTCAGCACATTATGAAATAGGTTTGTTATCCAGAGTGACACTATCATGAATTCAAGCTGAAGCTGGAGAGGAGGACAAGGACATTTTGTACTAGAGGAAAAAATATTTCTTATTCTGCTGAACTTCATTGCTGTCTTTAATTCATCTCATATCTGTGTGTTAGAAACTGAAACATAGAGACAGATTATTGCGTGTTTTATATATATTAATGCGGCTAACGCTTATCAATTATAAAATATTGGAATTGCTTTTAATCTTACCCACTTTTCAGGTCTTAGGGTTAGATGTTGAGCATCCACTAGCGTTCTCGGAAAAAAAAGAATTAGTCAGCCTCCCTGCTATCTACTTCTTTCCTGGGACAAGGACACTAAATATGTCCATGTGCTTGTCTAATACTGTCAACCTACCCTATACAGGTATACACTCTACTCGACATGCCATTTTTTTCTTAGGACAGAAGATTAGGAGGCACCCTGGACATTAAAGATCTAGGTAGATGAAATCCAACATGCCCAATTTCCCTCTCCCCTAAAACTTGCCCTTGGAGAACCCAATTCTCATTTATCCCAAAATCGGCCTTTGGAGAATCCAATTCTCATTTCTTCCAAAATCTGCCTTCAGAGAACCCAATTCTCATTTCTCCCAAAATCGGCATTCGGAGAACCTAATTCTCATTTCTCCCAAAATCGGCCTTCGGAGAACCCAATTCTCATTTCTCCCAAAATCTGCCTTCAGAGAACCCAATTCTCATTTCTCCCAAAATCTGCCTTCAGAGAACCCAATTCTCATTTATCCCAAAATCGGCCTTTGGAGAATCCAATTCTCATTTCTTCCAAAATCTGCCTTCAGAGAACCCAATTCTCATTTCTCCCAAAATCGGCATTCGGAAAACCCAATTCTCATTTCTCCCAAAATCGGCCTTCGGAGAACCCAATTCTCATTTCTCCCAAAATCGGCCTTTGGAGAACCCAATTCACATTTCTCCCAAAATCGGCCTTCAGAGGACCCAAATCTGATTTCTCCCAAAATTGGCCTTCAGAGAACCCAATTCTCATTTATCCCAAAATCGGCCTTTGGAGAATCCAATTCTCATTTCTTCCAAAATCTGCCTTCAGAGAACCCAATTCTCATTTCTCCCAAAATCGGCATTCGGAAAACCCAATTCTCATTTCTCCCAAAATCGGCCTTCGGAGAACCCAATTCTCATTTCTCCCAAAATCGGCCTTTGGAGAACCCAATTCACATTTCTCCCAAAATCGGCCTTCAGAGGACCCAAATCTGATTTCTCCCAAAATTGGCCTTCAGAGAACCCAATTCTCATTTCTCCCAAAATTTGCCTTCGGAGAACCCAATTCTCATTTCTCCCGAAAATTGCCTTCGGAGAACCCAATTCTCATTTCTCCCGAAAATTGCCTTCGGAGAACCCAATTCTCATATCTCCCAAAATCTGCCTTTGGAGAACCCAACTCTTATTTCTCACAAAATTTGCCACTGGGGGAAAATTAGGCTATCCCCATACAAATTGGACGGTCGGCCGATGCCCAGGTTCACCCCACATTTATCTACTCTAAGTTACCATCATTACATCTTTCTCCATTTCCGAAATATATAAGGCATGGTATATGAACCGCCTATAGTTCAGCATTATGGACCGGTTGGCATTTTGTTTCACACCATATGGTTTACTAAGATTCACAGTATTTTCTCCAAGGAGCGACGTCTCTGGGGAAGATTGTGTCTTTAAGGCAGCCTTCAGACAACTGTAATACAGAGGCATTTTGGCGTCCATATCACGGCTGCAATTTTTGCATCATTCACTTCCCATCTGTTCACTATGGCAATCCAAGGTTTATACAGTAGAATGACAAGAGGTCTAAATATCAAGGTTTTAGTTTCTAGCTGCTACCAAAAGAAAAGCATTAAAAATAAATACAATGGAGACCTGACACAATGTAACAAAATCAAGAAGAAAAAAGCTACACACACATACGTGGCCGACATCCTTTTTTTGGATTAAAATCAGGGTATGCATCCAACTCTGTCTGGTTGTCTGAAAGGTAATGGGATATGATCTTATTCCTTAAAGAGAATCTTTTACCAGGTTTTCGCTACCCCATCTGAGAGCAGCAAGATGTAGAGGCAGAAACCCTGATTTCAGGGATATGTAACTTACTGGGCTGCTTGCTGCAGTTTTGATAAAATCACAGTTTTTTCTTCTGAAGATCGAGCATTTCTCTGAACATTGAGCTGGGTATAACTCCACCCCCACACCACTGACTGGCAGCTTTCTGTTTATCAGTGGTGTGGGTGTGGCTAAACTACCTGGCAGCAAGTTTACTAGTCCTCTAGTCATACTGTCCTGCTGATAAAATGGTGACTTTATCAAAACTACAGCAAGCAGCCCAGTAAGTGACACATTGCTGGAATCAGGGTCTCTGTCTCTACCTTATGCTGCTCTCAGATGAGGGGACAAAAAGCTGGAGACAGATTCCCTTTAAGAACAGTGAGAAAATAACTGGAAAACGGTCTTAGGAGCGCAGGAAAGAGACTCAGACGAGAGATGGGGTTAACCCACTATGCGTTTCGACGGAGGATCCGTCTTCATCCCCTATGCCATTAATAAAAATCTACCTGATGACGACGGATCCTCCGTCGAAACGCGCTGTGGTTTAAACCCATCTCTTGTCTGAGTCGCTCTCCTGCGCTCCTAAGACCGTTTTCCACTTTCTCATTGCTCCTATCCTCCATTGGAGGTTTTCGGCTGGAGCTGCGGTGGAGACCCGACATCCTTGTCTGCCCCTGGGTTGCTTCCTAAGCGCTCCTTTATGACCACTCATTACTGACTCTAAATCCCTTTAAGAACATGACAGAGATATAGTTCAGGACATGACAAACAAACTTTACTTATTCAGTGTCTATAGAAGGCGCAGACACGTAAGGGTTAGTAAGAGGCACCAAAGCTTTACAGTAGAGAGGTACAATCAGTACGAAGCAGGGGATCCTATGGTGGTGACATCTGCTTTTCATTAATGCATGGCGGTGAAGGCTCAGCTGACTAGAGTACACCAGATAAAACTGACAACCCGGTGTCTCAGCTCTCAAAGTCTAAAGTCATCCTTCTTTTGGCGCATATTAACTGCTATTAAAGCGGAAAAACACCATCTTACCTACACATCATGAAATAATAATGAACGTCTATGCATTATGATATGCAGCACAGTGCACATACAGTATATGACTCATACACTACGACAATATCATACGGCGCTCCGAAGGCAAAGAAAGGTAAAAACTTAACACGTAGGTGTGTACATACAGTAGCTTAGGATGAAAATGCAAGAGAAAGTTGTAAAATAATGAATTTGGATACGAGTGATTTTCTCAGCTCTACGAGGAGTCAGAGTTGCACTGTATGGAGCATTTCCAATTTGCGGAGAGGTTTACCTATGACTGTGCTGCTCACACTTGTGTCAGACTACCGGCTCCTCATTATAGGAACTTTGGAGCAACTAATCTCAAGGTTATAGAAACAGCTGCATCATAATTCAGAATTAATCTACTAATGGTTATGTCTGTAACGATGCCAGTATCAATTATGGAGCCCAGCTGCGATACACCAGAAGTTGGAATCTGTACAGTGAGGTCTGGAAGATGCAGCGTGGCTAATCCTCTGAGACAACCATGAGTGATTCACTCACGGAGACCCCTTCCTTTTCCTTTAATTTAATTTAAAAAAAATTACTACTCATAAATTTTAGAACATTTATGCATATTAGGGGCTTATTACGCTGCATATTGCAGTGCCCGTAAGAGGTTTACATCAGGAGGATCTCTTCTTCTCACTGTCGAAAAACACACTCTTCTGGTCTTATGTTGAAGCTTTTTTTTTACAAATTTCTTCTTCACTGTATTAACTCTGCTACATCGCTATCGCTGTGCCAGCTTAGCTGCATTGAGCAGCCATTGCAAACTCAGCTGCTCAGCACTGAGTCAACCCTGCTACCTCCCTGTTCAAGCTCTGCTGCTGATGTTCCAGTTCAGCTTCGTCAGTTGCTCCAGCTCAATCACATCAGTCCCAATTGTTCCAACTAGACTACAAGTCAGCTGGTAGAAAGAAAATAGGACTGACACTGCTGACTCTTACTAAGAGCAATTAGACGAACAGCTCAGGGAAAAAAATGAAGCAGTTGCTAATTCCAACTACACAGCCACAGACTTCAAAAATTCATAAAGATACAAAAACTGTTGCGCGGCAATCAACAATGCCTGGAAAATATTCCTTATTAAAGCTTGCTGGGAGCAACATACAAAGGTCAGACAATGGTCGTGTCGCACAACATAAGGCTTCATCAAGGGCTCGGATGAGGGGTCATGTTGTGCGAAACATCCAGTGATTAAATTCTGTTTATCTTGTTCCCAGCAAGGTTGAATAAGGAATATTTTCTAGACATTGATTAGTGCCACAAAACAGTTTCTTCGACTATTTGTGTTGTTTCAACTAGATTGCGTTACTGCACTAACTGTGTATGTTACATTGGAACTAGAGATGAGCGTATTGATACGCATCTAATTGGAATTGTTCATTTGGAACAATGGCCTCAAGGATCCACTTCCCTGTGTGAAGTCAATGAATCAGAGCCAGTGTATTGCTGTCTATGACCCGTGTGGTTGCTGTAAATGAAAAAGAAGGATGCCCTCATGTTGATTTACAGGAAGTAAAATAAAAAACTCTATAATCAGAAAATAATTAAAAAAATGATTATTAGCAAACTAGGACAGTGACATCGGGAGGACAGTGACATCACGATGGGGGCAGCTCTGTGGTGCTGGGGATGGCATCCCACCCAGCTCCGTGCAGTTACAGCCAGCAGGAAAGACGGTGGTTTGCAGCCTGTGCTGGAGATGGGGTGCGGCGCCACCAGAAGGCGCCCGCACCCCATCTCCAGCATAGGCCACAAGCCGCGGTCTTTCCTGCCGGCTGTGACTGCACGGAGGTGGGTGGTCAGGCAGCGGTGGGATCCGGCGCGTGTAGTCAGGCGGCGGGTCCTAGCGGGGGTCCGGCGGCGGGTCCTGGCTGCGATCTGGTGTCGGGTCCAGGCGGCGATCAGGTGGCGGGTCCTGGCGGGGTCCGGCAGTGGGTCCAGCGGTGGCGGCGGGGGTGTCCAGCGTTGGTATCCCGGCGGTGTCCCACTGGTGGTACTGCACAAGGGCTTGGTACCACCAACGAGTGCCGTATTGAAATACCCATCACTTGGGTATTCCAATATGGCAGTCGGCGTACTTCCAGTGCGGCGCATTGTGGGATTCGAGGACGTCCGGACAGAAGTGGATGACGGACAATTTTAGGTAAGTATATAATAAAAAATATAGGTGACACATTCCCTTTAGGTAGGGTATCTTTTTCTTTTTTTTTAATTAAAAGGCAAAATTAGTTTGAGAAACAAAGATGAGAACATTTAATTGTAGGACCATGTGGGTCCAGCAGCCAGGTCACTCGACCTTGGCCACTGGACCAGAGACCTCCTATCCACTGGTTTCTCTGGCTCCTTTTTTGATTTGCAGTCATGGAGCAACTTCATGTTTGAGTCACACCAGGACTACAGATGAGATCAAAAATGAATGTGGGATGCTGGCAGATAGGAGGCAATTTGCAATGCTCCCGTCTGGCATAGCGACTTGCAGTTGGATTGGGGTCCTGCAAACAGATATGCTTATCTATAATACTAAGAATAAAATAACACAATTCTGGCAATGGCAAATTATGGTACAAATCTTCACCCATGCATAGATTTTATTTCCTGACTTTTGGACAGTCCAAATGTATAAAATGTCCCTTAATAAATTTGGCGCAATTCAATCCAATTTTGTTTTTAGACTGTGTATAAAATCTACTCAGAGAGAGACACAGCAAAGAGTTTCACTGTTTCTGGAAGGAGACCAGTCCGGCCTCATAGATATATCCTTTCTTACATTATGTTACCTGGGAATACAGTTGCCTAATTAGCTCAAAGAGATCAGAGTATCCAACTTTTTCCCACTAAGGACTCATTCATTGAGCAGTTAATGAGCATTTAGTAAGTCTTTGTTCAGGCGATGTTCCAGGCGGAACATAAAATGAGGAGCCTACTGTAAATATCATTTATGAATTGATTGACGACGGATGTTCTTCCAGAAACTGCATAGAGGCTCAGGATTAGCAGCTCTAAGAGCTTTTCAGCATCAACAATGCCCCTTTCTCTACGGGACCCTTTGTAGCCATGCCTACTGAGCAAGTGGAATTTCTTCCCTAATAAAGTGAATCCCAAATACCTACTGTCTTTAAAAATTACACACAAAGTTACCTACATCAAATGATAAAATTATAAATTATTTAATTTTGTGAACTTGAAAATCTTTAAAATCATCAAAACTCCTGTGCTTCTACTGAATCAAATTCAGTAGAATGTGAGAGGAGTGAATCAATTCGATGCATTTTAAATTATATTTTTTAGTAATTTGCAGAATCTGGCAAATTTTCCTCATTTGCTTCATGCAAATCACCTAAGATGGCCACCCTTTTAGAAATTGCAGAAGCCTACATTCACCAGCATATAGAAAAAGAATAAACCTGGAAGGGACAAAAAGCGCAATAGGGTCTTATCAGGATAGACAGTGTGGAGGAGAATACGCATTATCGTGCTAACCTGATAATGTTGTGTTAAATAATTTTTTTTTTTGGAGTGTTATATATCTCCAAAATTTAAAGGAAAGCACGTAGTACTCTATGGATTACTAATTGAAGCCAGAAAAAATGTTAACGCTTTTTTGGAGTATTATATACCACCACAATTTAACAGAAAGCACATAATTCTCTATGGATCACTAATTGATTCAAGAAAATATATAGAAAGACTGTTCTTGAGTATTATATACCACCACAATTTAACAGAAAGCACAATATACTCTATGGATGACTAATTAAATCCAGAAAAAAAAGAATGCTTTTTTGGAATGTTATATTCCACTAAAATGTAACAGAAAGCACATAATACTCTATGGATTACTGATTGAATCCAGAAAAGTGTTTCAACACTTTTTTAAAGTTTCATATAACATAAAAATGAAATAGAAAGGATCTAATACTCTATGGATGACTAATTGAATCCAGAAAAAAATTTTTTAATGCTTTGTTGGAGTATTATACACCAATGAAATGAAAAACAAAGTATGTAATACTTTAGCGATAATTAATTGAATCCAGAAAAAACACTTGTTTTTAGTTATATAGCGTTGAAATGTAAAACAAAGCACAAAAAAACTCTACAGATGACTAATTCAATCCAGAAAAAAATGTAAAATGCTTTTTTGGAGTGTTATATACCACAAAAATTTAACAAAAACTTATAATACTCTATGGATTACTAATTGAATCCTGAAAAAATGTAAACTTTTTTGGAGAGTTATATACCACCAAAATTTAAAAGCAAGCACGTAATACTCTATGGATGATTAATTGAATCCAGAATTTTTTTCAATGCTTTTTTGGAGTGTTATATATCATCAAAATTTAACAAAAAGCCCATAATACTCTATGGATGACTAATTAAATCCAGAAAAAAATGTAAACTTTTTTGGAGAGTTATATACCACCAAAATTTAAAAGCAAGCACGTAATACTCTATGGATGATTAATTGAATCCAGAATTTTTTTCAATGCTTTTTTGGAGTGTTATATATCATCAAAATTTAACAAAAAGCCCATAATACTCTATGGATGACTAATTAAATCCAGAAAAAAATGTGAACACTTTTTTTGCAGTGCTATATATGACCAAAATGTAAAACAAACTACATAATACTCTATGGATGACTAATTGAAAGCAGAAAAAAATTTTGAGCTCAAATCCAGAAACATTTTTGCTTTATTGGAATGTTATATAGGACCAAAATGTAAAACAAAGTATGTATTACTCCATGGAAGACTATTTGAATCTAGAAAAAAACTGAATGCGTTTTGGGAGTGTTATATTCCACCAAAATTTTAAAGAAAGATAGTACTATATGGATAACTAATTGAATCTAAAAAAAAGTGTTTTCAACGCTTTTTGGAGTGTTATGTAACACCAAAAATTAAAACAAAGCTCATAATACTCTATGGATGACTAATTGAATCTAGAAACATTTTTGAATGCTTTTGTAGAATGTTATATGCCACCCAAATTTATCTGAAAACATGTCGTATTCTATGGATTACTAATTGAATCCAGAAACATTTTCAACGCTTTTGTTATATACCACCAAAATTTAACAGAAAGCAAGTAATACCCTATAGATGACTAACTGAATCCAGAAAAAAATGTTAAACTCTTTTTTGGAGTGTTATTATACCACAAAAATTTAACAGAAAGCACCTATTACTTTATGGATGACTAACTGAATCCCCCAACATTTTGGAATCCTTTTAGGAGTATTATATAGCGCTGAAATGTAAAACCAAGCTTGTAACCCCTGCTAGCACTGTGACAAAAACTCTCACGGTGCTAGCAAGGATGTCACCGAGGTCACCACAGTTCAGCCAGACTGGGAACGGAGCCTCAGTGACCAGATGTAACCTCAATGATGTCAGCACGGGTCTCTGAGGCTGTGCTTGCAGCAGTTCAGTCACCAGTGGTTTTCAGCCTGGATGATTGCATCTTGGCAATGTCCAGGTTGAAAACTGTTTATCCCTCAGACATGGATTACGGCGTAGGACAGAACGACGGACAAGTATGGTATATTGCTGTTTTAATTATTTTGGTTTATTGCAGGAGATCGAGGGCTTCGCTGGAATTAGGCATTTAAATAAAAATGGAAAACTGTGTTTTGTTTTATTTCTAATAAAGGACTTTATTCTGGCTGTATCTTTATTTATCATACCACTATAGGATTAGTAATGGATAGGTGTCTTATAGACGCCTCTGCATTACTAAGTTGTGAGCTTGATGTCACCAGACAATGCAAAGGTTACATCAACCCTACAAAATATGAACCCCACTTGCCACTGCTACAGGGCAAATGGGAAGGGCAGGGCAAAACACCGGTATTGGCGCATCTAAAAGATGTGCCTTTTCTGGGCACCTGCGAGCTGCTGTTTTTAGGCTGGGGGCCTATAACCATGGCCCCTTACCAGCCTGAGAATACCAGCCCCCACAGCTGTCAGCTTTAGCAAGGTTGGTTGTCAAAAATGGGGGGACCCCACGCTGTTTTTTAAATTATTTATTTAAATAATTTAAAAAACAGTGTGGGGACCCCTCTATTTTTGATAACTAGTCTTGCTGAAGCTGACAGCTGAGGGTTGCAGCTCCCAGCTGTGAGCTTTGTCTGACTGGTTATCAAAAATAGGGGGAACCCACGCCGGGTTTTTTTTTTTTAACTACCATATATATTTACAGCACAGGAGAGGCAGATGAGTACTCCCATCAGTCGCTCCTGCTCTCACTGTAATTAGCGGCTGTAGGTGTCAGATGATGGGACTGGTTGGCCAATCAACTGACACCAGTGACCGGAGGTAAAATTTATACCTCCGATCACAGCTGTGGGCTCATGCTGTCTTTTGACAGCGTGGGAAGCGTGGCTCTGATTGGCGGGAATGAATTCCCCGCCAATCAGAAGCGGTGTTTGGGCAGCCGAACCTGAAAGTACGGAACTTTACTGTTCTGGTTCACCCATCTCTATTGAGGACTGCAGTGAAGCAGCGCAGGCCACGCTCTCTCTCTTTTTTCCATACACCGGGCGTCCCAGACGCCTGCAGCTTGCTTCAATAAAAGTGACACCCGGCGTATAAGACGACCCCCGACTTTTGAAAAGATTTTCTGGGGTTAAAAAGTCATCTTATATGCCGGAAAATATGGTAACTGAATCCAGAAAAAAATGTGAACTTTTTTGAGTGTTATATATTACCAAAATTTAACAGAAAGCACGTAATACTTTATGGATTTCTAATTGAATCCATAACATTTTTTGAACCTCTTTTTAGAGTGCTATATACCACCAAAATTTAACAGAAAGCACATAATACTCTATGGATGACTAACTGAATCTAGAAAACATTTCAAATGCAAAAAAGCAAAAGTACTACTTGCTTTCTGTTAAATTTTAGTGGTGTATAACATTGAAAAAACAATGTTATATACCACTAAAATTTAACAGAAAGCAAGTAGTACTCTATGGATGACTAACTGAATGAAAAAAATGTTTTGAACGCTTTTTGGACTGTTATATAACACCAAAATCTAAAACAAAGCTCATAATACTCTATGGATGACTAATTGAATCCAAAGAAAGTGTAAATGCTTTTTTGGAGTGTTCTATACCACCAAAATGTCGAACAAAGTACAATACACTCTATGGATGACTAATTCAATCCAAAAACATTTTTGAATGCTTTTCTGGAATGTTATATACCACCAAAATTTAACAGAAAGCATGTAATATTCTATGGATGACTAATTTAATCCAAAAAATGTTTTGAATGCTTTTCGGAGTGTTATACATCACGGAAATGTAAAGCCAAGCTCGTAATAGTCTATTGATGACTAATTGAATCCAGAAAAAAAATTGAACCTCCTTTTACAGTGCTATTTACCACCAAAATTTAACAGAAAGCACATAATACTCCATGGATGACTAATTGAGTCCAGAAAAAATTTTGAACACTTTTTTGGAGTGTTATATGGCACCATAATGTAAAACAAGCTATGTAATACTCTACGGATGACTAACTGACCCCAGAAATAAAATCTGCTTGCTTTTTTGGAGTGTTATATACCACCGAAATGTAAAACCAAGCTCAGTGTAAATACTTATGTCTCAAAAAATTGAGAAAAGTATTCAAGGAGTGATACCTTTATTGTCTAACCAGAGAAATTACATTTGCAAGCTTACAGAGCTCAAAAGACCCCTTCATCAGGCTAAATTACAAATGAAATAGCGTGATGAAGGGGCCTTTTGAGCTCTGAAAGCTTGCAAATGTATTTTCTCTGGTTAGCCAATAAAGGTATCACTCCTTGAATACTTTTCTCAATTTTTTGGGACATAAGTATTTACATAGGTTTTTCTGGCTAACACGGTACCACAATATTATTTTGTATTGTACAGGGTGGGCCATTTATATGGATACAACTGAGTGAGCCATTTATATGGAGACACCTAAATAAAATGGGAATGGTTGTTGATATCAACCTCCTGTTTGTGGCACATTAGTATATGGGAGGGGGGAAACTTTTCAAGATGGGTGGTGACCATGGCTATTTTGAAGTCAGCCATTTTGGATCCAACTTTATAAATTGCCCATCCAGGTGTATCCATATAAATGTCCCACCATGTACATCGTAAAACCAAGCTCATAATACTCTATTATTGGCTAATTGGATCCAGAAAAAAATTCAATGCCTTGCTTGGAGCATTTATATCAAAATATAAAGCACAGTATGAAATATTCTATGGATGACTAATTGAATCCAGAAAATTTTTGAATGCTTTTTTGGAATGTTATATACCACCAAAATGTAACAGAAAGCATGTAATATTCTATGGATGACTAATTGAACCAAGTAAAAAATGTAACCCTTTTTTAAGTGTTATATATTACCAAAATGTAAAAAGAAAGCACATAATAACCTTTGAACTTCTAATTGAAACTGGAAAAAATGTTGAACCTCTTTTTAGAGTGTTATTTACCATCAAAATTTTACAGAAAGCATGTAATACTCTATGGATGACTAATTGAATCCAGAAAACATTTTGAATGCTCTTTTGAATGTTATATACCACTAAAATCAGAAAGCATGTAGTACTCTTATGGATTACTATTAGAACCTAGAATTTTTTTTTCACAATATGAAATCTATTGGTTGTTCATGCAAAGTACGGACCTGTGGGTGTTACAGAGAAAGAGACGCTCTTGGGTAACCGCACTTTATTTGCGTAAACAGTTGATGGTCCTAAACATGATGACCCTCTCTATTAATTGGTATTCAAAATGGATTATATAAGCTAGAATACCCCTTTTATGCAATTTATGAAAATATATGTTACCAAAAGTGATGACCTAATGTGACACATACATCAGAACATTCATAGGGTTATTTTGTAAAAATAAATTATGTTCCAGGGGTTTCTATGCAGTAATAGATTATCTTCTGCCTGAAGGGTGACAATATGCTATTATCAAGGGGGAGAGCACATCCTCAGCGATTTGGTAAGCCATTATCTCTTCCGGACCCCCACGACTGTTAGTTTGATTTCATTTGATAGTAAATGTATGGTGCTGCAAATCGAAAAAGCCAGAGAATTACCGAAAGTCTAAATAATTGAACAATGAAGAGGTTGAGACTGCGTGTAGCACAGAGTGACTAATCCCAGCTGCTTATCTTGACTTTCTCTGTGACTCATTTTACCATTTTAATTAAAACCCACACCGGATCACGTCACAGGTCTGAATCCTGACACAATATAATTTTTTCATACTATTAATACTGTTACATAAATGATCCGATGGACTCCTTGTTTCTGTTTATGTCTCAGATAACAACAGTGTAAAGTCCATTGCTGGTGTCCCCACATGGTTTCCCTACTCTCTCCATGCGGGGATGCCGATAGACTCACCACTCCGGCCGCAGCAGCGTCCTCATGCTCCTCCTCCTCCTTTCTCTATGCATGCTGAACTGTGCCCCGTAGTGCTCTTGCACACTCCTCTGCTCTTAAAGGGGCAGCACGCATAGTAAAATGCAGCAAAACAATGGTTGGGAGGCAATTAGTAAATTAGTTCACCTGCAAGAAGACTCCCAGCCAATAGCTGGGAGGCATCTTGTATAAAAGGCACCCTCCCAAATAGGGAGGTGTCAAAGCAACCCCTAAAGTTAGTTTGTTAGTGGTGTTGGTGTGTTCAACTCTATGTTGCCAGGTCCCCCGTCCATAGGGCCCCGTCACACATAGCGACTCACCAGCAATCCCGACAACAATATCAATGTGTCAGGATCGCTGGTGTGTCGCTACATGATCGCTGGTGAGCTGTCAGACAGGCAGCTTCACCAGCGATCAGCACCAGCGACGCCGAGCGCGTGGCGTCGCTGTGTACTTTAGTTACCAGCGCGCTAATGCAGGGAGCTGGTAACTAAGGTACACATCGGGTTTCTAGGCACCGCGCGCCCACTTAGAAACCCGATGTATACCTTGGTTTCCAGCTCCTGCTTGCTGGTCACTGGTCTCCCGCAGCGATGCGTGCTGACCAGCGGGAGACCAGCGACCCCAAAAATGTCCAGGGCTTTCCATCAACGATCAGCGATACCGGCAGGGGGGGCGGTCGCTGATCACTGTCACACACAGCGATCTCGCTAGTGAGATCACTATGTGTGTAGGGGCCCTTAGTCCATTAGAGTTATACCCTATCCTGTACTGTTCCTATAGTCCTGTGTAGTTTATACATTACCCTGAAGCCGCATCTGCAATGCCAGAACCCCATGGCCTCTTTGGCGGCTCTGAACTGTTTCCCTGAGACCTGTGTGTCTGTACCTGTCTGCTATCAAGAGCCGTACAGTCTGTTCCTGTTCCAACTGGCTGTCATGTCTGCTATCCAGAGCCACACAGTCTGTTCCTGGACATCCTGCTGCGTCTAGGACTCTCTATCTGAATTAACATCTCTGACCCTTGGGTCAGCTGGAACTCCTGGACTCTGCACTGGAGTGGCACCTGGAAACTACCTGCCGCGCAATCCTGCTTAGTTATGCCCCTACCGGGTAAGTGCAGTCTGTGGCACAGTGGGTCCACAAACCACATGCACCACCTGCCGGTGTAGCAAATAGTAATAGTAGTTAATACAAATTATGAGATTATGAAATGTACGGTTCCTGGTCCCACACCACTGCAATTCCTCTTTAGATCACAATTACATAAAAGTTAATTCTGGCATTCAACATACAGTATATAACATTCAACAACATGAAATATCAATATAATCTTTCCTGTAGCAAAGATGTCACATGATGTGTCCTCGTAACATGTTCTGTTACGTACTATAAATAATAAAGAAAACTTGGCACTCAACTTCTAGAATATTTTTTGGATTTTTTAATGCAGCCAGACAATAATAGACGTTTCGGCCTCACTGGCCTTCATCAGTTACTATAAGTGAAAAAAAAAATATATATATACAGAATATAATTGACAATGAAAATATATCAATGAAAATTACAACAAAAACATAAGTAAAATTAAGTATATACAGGATTGGGCAATCTAGAATGACAAAGAATAATAGAGAACGGTGTGCTCCCTGCTTTCACGATCTGGTGCTCAGAGGAAAATAAAGCATCTTTTAGGAAAAAAACCTCGGCACACAGTATAATATGAATCTATTATTTATTCATCCAAAGAGGGCATAATATGATATTGTGAGACCAGTGTTAGGCAGATAAAACATCAACGTTTCGGCTATTAGGCCTTTTTCAAGATATTATCTGCATAGAAAAAATGGTCCGCCCAAGCTGCCATTTGGAATACTTATATACTTAATTCATGTGGAACACACGTGAAATGCCACCAAGAGTGACCGTCCGGGGGGCGCACAGGCAGACGCCAATGAGAGTCGCGGTCTCTCATTGACCGCGACTCTCATTGGCGTCTGCCTGTGCGCCCCCCGGACGGTCACTCTTGGTGGCATTTCACGTCCAAAAAATCCAAAAAATATTCTAGAAGTTGAGTGCCAAGTTTTCTTTATTATTCATGTATGGTGTGGGGCCCTACTTGAGCACCTTCTGAAGTTGTGCATACGGTGTCTTTCCTTTACTGTTACGTACTATGGCCCTGATTGATCAAAGTGTTTTTGCAAGATTTTTAGGGTAAAAGACTTTGAAAAGTTGCAAAAATGTTGGTTGTTTTGGAGTTGTGCATACATTTTTCAACTTCTGAGGGTTTCATGCCTATCCCAGCCAGATTTTCCTTAATGGAGGGATGGGGCATGGCGAAACCAAACGACAAATTCTTCAAAAGTTACACTACTTTAAAGGTGTAATTTTCTTCAGAAACTTAAGGATAGGGCATGACCAATCCCACCCAACAAATTCTTCAAAAGTTACACCACTTTACTCCAAAAAAATGTTCTACGGTCCCTGAGTGGAACAATATTTCTGGCAAAACTTATGATGTCGCACAATAGTGATAACATGTGGCTTATTCAAAAAGTGGCACGCGCTCCATAATGAATTACGCGCATGTGACTCCTGCACATCCATCATTAAGAGTAGCAACTGGCACTTGCATGCTGTCACATGCGCTTAATTCATTACGGAGCGCATGACACTTTTTGAATAAGCCACATGTTATCACTATTGTGCGACATCATACGTTTCGCCAGAAATATTTCTCCACTCAGGGACCGTAGAACATTTTTTGGAGTAAATTACGTCACTAAGGCTAGTTTCACACTTGCTTTTTTTTGCAGCGCGTTTTTCCCGCAAAAAAACGCATTAAAAAAACGCATACAAATGCATACAAACGCTGCGTTTTTTTCAAGCATTTTTATGCGCATGCAGGAAAAAAACGCAGCGTTTTTGCGCGTTTGTATGCGTTTTTTGTGCGTTTGCGTTTTTTTACAGATTTTGGAAAAACCCCACAAAAATGAAAAAACAACCATTCAACAACACGCAAGACCAATGGGACTTCATTGTGGGTGTGGTATGTTAATATATAGACCCTGTCTACAGTATTCTTCACATTTGCTTGATTCTTCTCGTGACCATGGATCTGCGCTGGAAGAGTTTTCACTTCAACTTGGATTTGGACATCGCGATGGCTCAGGCGTATGCAGTTGCTTGCCATGAACAAAGGAAGAGAGAGAGGCAGCGAAGACGGCGGCGTATGTGGATACATCCGATTGTTGAACTCCGGGAGAGCCGTGGGGCATACCACACCCTCTACAGCGAGCTACAGGCAAACCCGGAGAAATTTACAGATTATATCAGGATGTCCCACGAAAGTTTCATGGATTTGCTTGCTCGTGTCCAACAATCCATCCGGAGACAGGACACACAGCTCCGTCGTGCGATTCCTCCTGAGGAACGGCTACTGGTGACATTACGGTATGTTTTAAAATCCAAGGGGTGCGGTCTGATGTTTTTTTTTTAAATTTAGTATTCAAAACCTTGGGTAATTAGTTTTCGTGAATGTACTAATATTTTATTTTATAGTTTTTTAAAATAATATACATAAATATTAATTTTACTTCTTTGTCTGTTCACAGATTCCTGGCGACTGGAGAAACCCTATCTTCACTACACTTCCAGTACCGTATTGGAATCTCTACCTTGTCTGGAATTGTTGCTGACACCTGCCGGGCTCTCTGGAATGTTCTTTGCCCAGAATTTATGCCCCTGCCCACCGCTGAAAAGTGGATGGAAATTGCTGACAAATTCTGGACAGTATGCAATTTTCCCAACTGTTTGGGAGCTGTTGATGGTAAACACATACGGATCATCAAACCCCAAAGAACGGGATCTGAGTACTATAATTACAAAAAGTACTTTTCAATAGTACTCATTGCGATTGCGGATGCCGGATGTATGTTTGTAGCAGTGGACATTGGAGCATTTGGCCGTGGTAATGACTCACAGGCTTTTAAAAACTCAGACATGGGCCGGAGGTTGTATGGCAACCAATTTAATTTCCCTATGCCACGGCCTCTTCCTCACACCGAAGCTCCGCCACTGCCCTTTGTAATGGTTGGCGATGAGGCTTTTCAAATGTGCGGAAACTTACTGAAACCCTACTCCAGCCGGGACTTGGACCACACCAAAAAAATATTTAATTACAGGCTGACCAGGGCCAGAAGAACTGTCGAGTGTGCTTTTGGGATTCTTGTTTCCAGATGGCGAATTCTGGGCACGGCCATTAATCTTAAACTTGAAACAGTCGATGAGGTGGTGAAGGCCTGTGTGGTTCTACATAACTTTGTGATGGCTAAAGAGCACCCGACCTTTGAACTGGACGATGATGCTCCTAACCCATTGCCTGAATTCACTCAGCACACTCTCAGGTCATCCGTTGAAGTTGGCCAAATGAGGGACCAATTTGCGGCCTACTTTATTTCTGATGTAGGACGGGTGCACTGGCAAGATGAAATGGTGTAATGTTTTTGTTTGTTTATGGTAATAAAAAACCTTATTTGATACCATTACTGAGTGCACTATATTTTTTAAACTCCAATTAAATAAAAAACTTCCCATGTATAACTGAATTTTTTGATGTTCACACACCTGGGCAGGTAAATACACATATGAGTTAAAATGCAGCATTGATAGTCTGCGTGAAATATATTGGTACGAGCAAAGCTGCAGGCCATGAATCAGGAAACCATTTTTTTTTCAAGAGAAAATTGTGCAACTAGTTGAAAACAAAGTATGTGATTTTCTCAAAACACAACCCTCAAAACCCAACCCCAATGAAAGTCCATGGGGAATACAAGTCAGCATTGAGTGGATGAATGTAATCTGCTCCATTCCAACTTACAAGTTATTACACTAGGCCTTGGAATGACTATACTAGGCCGTGGTATTTCAAATATGAGTATAGTAGGCCTTGGGCCTACTAGTATAGTCATATGTGAAATACCACGGCCTAGTATAGTCATAACAAGGCCTACTCGATTTTTGCCAACTAGGATCTTGTTTCACGAAAAACAAATGGGTGAAACTTGACAAGTTTCAACAGTTTGTTTTTCATGAAACCAGATTCTAGTTGGTAAAACTAGAGTTATTACACTAGGCCTTGGAATGACTATACTAGGCCGTGGTATTTCAAATATGAGTATAGTAGGCCTTGGGCCTACTAGTATAGTCATATGTGAAATACCACGGCCTAGTATAGTCATAACAAGGCCTACTCGATTTTTGCCAACTAGGATCTTGTTTCACGAAAAACAAACGGGTGAAACTTGACAAGTTTCAACAGTTTGTTTTTCATGAAACCAGATTCTAGTTGGTAAAAATAGAGTTATTACACTATGCCTTGTAATGACTACACTAGGCCGTGGTATTTCAAATATGAGTATAGTAGGCCTTGGGCCTACTAGTATAGTCATATGTGAAATACCACGGCCTAGTATAGTCATACCAAGGCCTACTGTAATAACTCGATTTTTAACAACTAGCATCTTGTTTCACAAAAAACAAACTGGTGAAACTAGAAAGAAACTTATTTTTAAGACAAGTTTCAACAGTTTGTTTTTCATGAAACCAGATCCAAGTTGGTAAAACTCGAGTTATTACACTAGGCCTTGGTATGACTATACTAGTCCGTGTTATTTCACATATGACTATACTAGGCCTTGGGTTGGTTTTTAACATGTATTTACCCATCAGTGTGTGTGAGCGGCGCAAACAACATTAATGAAACTTAGTAATGGTGAACCACAAATGTAAATTTATTTTTTATCACAAAAATAAACCAAAAAATTATTTTTTCCGGCGTTTGGGGGCAGATGGTTTCAATTTGGGGGTGTGCAGGGAATATGCAACACTTGCAGTTGAAGACGGTGTTTGAGGGGAAGGGGCAACAAAACTTGTGGGGGAAGGTAGTCCAGTTAAGGGAATTAAACTAGGAACACTTGGAGGAGAGGAAATCTGTTCAGGTACATTAGTTGTAATGGCATGTCGCCGTAGGCTTGTGTGCCTGGACCGACTTTGGCCCAATGCCCGCCTTGATAGATTTCGCCTTGAACTAGGGGCAAATATTGAATGTAGGTCCCCCCGTCTGCTGGTATGGCTGCTGCTGCTGCTGAGGTGGCGGCTGCTGCTGCTGAGGTGGCGGCTGCTGCTGAGGTGGCGGCTGCTGCTGAGGTGGCTGCTGCTGCTGAGGTGGTTGCTGCTGCTGAGGTGGTTGCTGCTGCTGCTGAGGTGGCTGCTGCTGCTGAGGTGGCTGCTGCTGCTGCTGAGGTGGCTGCTGCTGAGGTGGCTGCTGCTGCTGAGGTGGCTGCTGCTGCTGCTCTTCGTTGTCAGTGCTCGTCCTTGCAGGAGGACTGGTGGCGGCAGTGATGGTCCAGGTTTGCAGAGTGGTGGTGGCAGGGCTACTACATGTTGTTGTAGCGGCAGGGCTGTTCCATGTTTGCCTAGTGGTGGCTGAGCTCCACGCATGCATGGGAGTGGCGGTGGTGCTCCAGACAGGAGCAGCGCTTTCCATGGTGGTGTCGGTGAAGTGACCAGCTGCACTCAGACTTGTGGTGGTGTAACGGTGGGTGTCCTGGCTTTGAATAGAGGTGTCCGTGCAGTGGTATGCAGCACAAGTCGGTAGTGAGGTGAAGCGAGTCAATGGTGGCACAGGTGGAAAGGACACCACTGACTGCTGACCGTACCGATTATGCTGCATAGCCTGCAAGAAAGCATTGTTGCAGGCCTGCAGCACATTCAGCTGTTGATCAGGACTAAGGTGTTCTGCCATGCCCTTTTCAATCTTACTAAAAAAATGGTGTGCTGGTCTGTTGAGGTCGGCCTCCAGACGGTCAAGGCGCTGTTCTACAGAATTGAAGCGGTGTTCAAAGTGGTTAAAACCACGTTCCATGAGTGCAAAACCGCTTTCAACTCTGTCAGACAGTGACTTGAGGCTGGAATTAAATGTCTCGCTCAAATGCATAAACTCGGGCAAGACATTCCTGTCCAAGGCCCTCTGCCGCTGGCGGGTAGTGCCCGCATAACCAGTGGCAGAGACCTGGGACAGGGGAACACCTGATGGCCCAGCTTCCTGGTCACCAGCTGTGTGTGTGGTTGACCTGCAAGGTGCTTCCTGACTGTCGGATGGCTGGGACGGGTCAGAGGACGTCCGAGGAAGGACCGCTCCAGGGCCAGGTTGCAGGGTGCTGCTCCAGGTGCTGTGGAAGAAAGGAAAATCATTACTACCATGCCTTTACAAGAAGCATCAGCTGTGGATTAGAAAAACACAGATTAATAAAAATAAAAACCCAAAATTTATAATACTTACGATCTCGTGGCAAGGACCGGTCTTAGGAACTGCAACGCGTGATAGTGACGGTATCTAGTTCTGGTCCTTGACGCAGATCCACTGCGAACCTGGCCCTCAGCACGAACATCACTGTTGAAGCGGTCCTTGATCGAACGCCAACGTGTTCGGACTTTGTCCACTGTTGATGAAAAAAAACAGTGCCGTCAAGGACAACAGTCACTGCGGCACAATGTAGCAATACAATACTCAAAGCAGTCACTGTAGACCCCGATGACACTGTTGGGTTTCCTGCTAGAATACACCTAGCACGAAACCCAACAGTGCCGTCAAGGACAACAGTCACTGCGGCACAATGTAGCAATACAATACTCAAAGCAGTCACTGTAGACCCCGATGACACTGTTGGGTTTCCTGCTAGAATACACCTAGCACGAAACCCAACAGTGCCGTCAAGGACAACAGTCACTGCGGCACAATGTAGCAATACAATACTCAAAGCAGTCACTGTAGACCCCGATGACACTGTTGGGTTTCCTGCTAGAATACGCCTAGCACGAAACCCAACAGTGCCGTCAAGGACAACAGTCACTGCGGCACAATGTAGCAATACAATACTCAAAGCAGTCACTGTAGACCCCGATGACACTGTTGGGTTTCCTGCTAGAATACACCTAGCACGAAACCCAACAGTGCCGTCAAGGACAACAGTCACTGCGGCACAATGTAGCAATACAATACTCAAAGCAGTCACTGTAGACCCCGATGACACTGTTGGGTTTCCTGCTAGAATACGCCTAGCACGAAACCCAACAGTGCCATCAAGGACAACAGTCACTGCGGCACAATGTAGCAATACAATACTCAAAGCAGTCACTGTAGACCCCGATGACACTGTTGGGTTTCCTGCTAGAATACACCTAGCACGAAACCCAACAGTGCCGTCAAGGACAACAGTCACTGCGGCACAATGTAGCAATACAATACTCAAAGCAGTCACTGTAGACCCCGATGACACTGTTGGGTTTCCTGCTAGAATATGCCTAGCACGAAACCCAACAGTGCCGTCAAGGACAACAGTCACTGCGGCACAATACAGAGCAGGGAAATACTCACTAAACGCCTTTTTGGAGGATGCTGTGGCGCTGTCCCAGCCATCCATCAACGCTGCGGCCACCTCATTCCATAGCCGCCGGGTCACCACAATGTCCTTGTGCAGCCGGTCACGGCTGTCCCACAACGGAGAACGCTCCTGGACCAGGCTGATGAGCTGCTCATTATCCAGGTAGACGTCTTCATCCCGTTGTGGAACCTAGACAAAACACATTCATTAGAATAATCAAATTTAAATTGAATAAAAAGTTACAAAAAAAGAAACATAAAAAAGAGTAAAAATAGAAGATAAAAAATAAAGAACATTACAAATCATTTGATACTTACATTCCGTATCACCACCGGGACTTGGCTTCGCTGCTCCTGCACTTCGCCCTCACTAGTCCCGTCCGCAGAAGATGATGATGACGATGTCTTAAAAAAGTTGAAAAAAACGTAAGAGATTTGGAGAAGCAGCAGATATACTTACCAGATGCACGAAAATAATCACCTCACGGTCTGCTTGCGCCAATTCCTGCCGCGATGGGGAATACTCGGATTCTGAAGACATACTGCATGTAAAAATAATAAAAATCATTAGTACATACATAATTTAAAAGGACAGGCATATAATGTAATATACTCACATTCTTCGCTGATATAATGGGTTCTTGGTTGACTGTCTGCTCTTCAATCTGTCAGTGTAGTAGTGGCAGAGTTTTGGCAGGCACCTCCTTTATATAGACTTTTTTTTTTGACTTTAGAAGATTATAACTAGGACAACAAGTGGACACTACCAAAAAAACGCAGCGCTAAAAAAACGCATACCTGCGCATGCCAGTGCGCACGTATGCGCATCCATAGGCTATAATGGCCATTTTTAGCGCAAAACGTGCGCATACGTGCGCATGCGCTTTTTTCCAGGGCCAAAAAATGCAACATGCTGCGTCTGGAAAATACCAATGCACACCCCAAAAAAACGCAGCGCATGAAAATCGCATACATGCGCTTACCAGCGCGCAGGTATGCGCACCCATGTTAAATATAGGGGAAAAAACGCATGCGCACGTATGCGTTTTTTTCCAGAGCAAAAAAACGCAAATGTGAAACCAGCCTAAAGTGGTGTAACTTTTGAAGAATTTGTACCTCCAAAATGTGCCTTGAGAATAGACCAGAAGACCAGGCAGTCTCCCTCGTACCTGGACCAGGCCCTAGGTTCCAGACATTGAAGGAATGTCCATAAGTGATATCAGTTCGTCCTCCCACTGCCTCCAACAATTGGCCCATGCTGGCCCTAGCAGCCCACTCAACCTGAACTTGAACTTGTCACGGTACTTCCTTATCTGAGTCACTGACCAGGAAGTGCCCACTCTTCAATTACACTAGTTCCCACCCACTCGGCTAGTTCTATCCATTTACTATATCCTATCCTATAGACTAAACCTATTGTCCTTATCTTATGTCCTATGCCATTGCTAACCCACTTAACTATGTGAACAGTACTTATCTTTTCCCTAGTCTAATCCTGTGCTTACCCTGCACTAGAAACTACTCACAATGTACATTAACACTTTACATTATTTATATGCTCTACATTACAGTCATGCAATATAGGAGACACACGTCACCGTTCACATTACATGTAAAACCACATAACACTGTATGCAGTGCAATTGTTGTCTTCAGGGATAGATGCAGAAGAACATTCCATCATTATTACAAATCAGTACCGACAAAATCTGCCTTGAGAACCGATGATCAGGCATGTTTAAAGTCAACATGCCCAATCCCTTTTTTAAACTAGCGAATGAACATTGCAATACAAATTAGATGGGACATTAGCCTAACGTGTGCAGCCAGTTTAATCTCATGTACGTTCCTCAACTCACAGGTTTACTGCCAGTTCCGACTTTTCTTCCGGGCCAAGTTCCGGTCAGGCATGAAAAACTTTATGCAACTCCTACATCAGCAGTAGAGAAAAAAAGTCGTAGTGGTGTTAATAATATTGCTTAGCGAGCGGTGAAGATGAACATGAAGAAACCTTTTGAAAGCGTTCATTCTTGTGGCAAAAAACGCAAAATAGGTCAATGGAGGCAAAGAGCGCCGCTCCGGAGCTGTTCTATCCCTGCACTATATTTAGGTAACAAACATTCCCTCCATGCTAAGCATTAGACCGAGGAGGGCCGGGGCTGAAACGGTTTCAGCGTTTCTTCTTGTTCTTCTGGCATCAGACAAAGCTCTAGACTCACTAATGCATTTCTCATTTTCTTTTACAACAGTTCATCGTCTCCAGTGAAGAGTGCAATGAATCACCCTTGGATAGCATCATATGTCATCTGTGGATGTTCCGCAGAGAATGCAGAATATGTATTTTTCCCCAGGGTCATTTTAATATTAAAAGGACAGTCACACCTTCTTGACGGCTTATGCTTTACAAAAGGGTGTACACAATGTGCAGAAATAACAGGAAAAACAATTAGTTTGACTCAGGTGTGCAAGAAAGCAAACATCATCGGAAAATATTTTCTTAGTATTTTAAATAAAATATTTGTCAGTATTTTTTTATATCATAAACTTTTAAACTTTATTCTAAAACAAAATATTAGAAATCTTGGCCAATGGGGCTTTTCTTTTTAGACTTATACTTCCTGTCTTTTCAGGAAGGGTTTTCATCAGGCTCATTATCAGCAGAGGCAGAAATAAAATAACACCTCTATAAGCAACCAATGACACAGGATCCATCAATCATAAGAGGCAACATTATTAATAATTAATAATATACACGCTCATTATAAGCTTCAATGCAAAAAAGAGCCTGTTCACTGTGGTTAATGGGCATACGTTGTTTCCTGAAACAAGGGAAAGTTAGGCTAGTTTCACACTTGCTTTTTTTTGCAGCGCGTTTTTCCCGCAAAAAAACGCATTGAAAAAACCCATACAAAAGCATACAACTGCTGCGTTTTTTTCAAGCATTTTTATGAGCATGCATGAAAAAAACGCAGCGTTTTTATGCGTTTGTATGCGTTTTTAGTGCGTTTTTACCGCGTTTGCGTTTTTTCCAAACATTAGGTGGCCCTCACACTAACCCAAACCATGACTTTACTAACCCTAACCCTAACCCTAACCTTGACCCTAACCCTAACCCTAACCTTGACCCTGACCCTAACCCTAACCCTAACCCTGACCCTAACCCTAACCCTGACCCTAACCCTAACCCTAACCCTGACCCTAACCTTAACCCTAACCCTGACCTTAACCCTAACCCTAACCCTGACCCTAACCCTAACCCTGACCCTAACCCTAACCCTAACCCTGACCCTAACCCTAACCCTTAACCAAACCATACCCTAACCATACCCTAACCCTAACCCTAACCCTGACCCTAACCCTAACCCTTAACCAAACCATACCCTGATCCTAACCCTAACCTTGACCCTGACCCTGACCCTAACCCTTAACCAAACCATACCCTAACCCTAACCCTGACCCTAACCCTAACCCTTAACGAAACCATACCCTGATCCTAACCCTAACCCTGACCCTGACCCTAACCCTAACCCTTAACCAAACCATACCCTGATCCTAACCCTAACATTGACCCTGACCCTGACCCTAACCCTTAACCAAACCATACCCTAACCCTAACCCTAACCCTGACCCTAACCCTAACCCTTAACCAAACCATACCCTGATCCTAACCCTAACCCTGACCCTAACCCTAACCCTAACCCTAAACCCCCTTAACTAACCCTAACTCTAACCCAAACCCCTAAATTCCATTGTCTAACTAATGGTAAAAAAAAAAACGCATGTGCAAAAAAACGCATACATAAGCATGCCAATGCGCACATATGCTCACCATAGACTTATAATGGGTGTCTTGCTGTAAAAAAACGCATTGCGCTCGCATGCGTTCTTTTGAGGCAAGTCGGACGCACAAAAAATGCAACAGGTTGCATTTTGTGCGCCCGAGCGCATACCGCAAAAAAACGCATGCGCGGAAAAACGCGTACAAACGCATGTGTATGCGCACATAAGCGCATCCCATGCAAAGTATAGGAAAAAAAAACGCATGCGCTATTTAGTGCTAAAATACCGCGAAAAAAAACGCAAATGTGAAACCAGCCTTAGAGTCTAAAAATGCTCCAGCGGCCAGTGTGAAATTTGCAATCTTTCTTTTTGCTATTTTTTAATACAGATTGTGATTTGTTAAAAAAAAAAAAAAATATATATATATATATATATATATATATATATATATATATACCATTGCCCCCCAAAAAATGTAAGACAAAAACCTGATTTAATGAATAGATCATTTTTTGATTTTAGCGTCCCTTTAACAAGGCAAAAATGTACTTATGGTCTCAAGGTCAATCGATCTCATTGATTACCTAAAGGGTTTAAGGGAAAATAACACTAAAAGTAGGAATAAACATTTCAAATAAACACTTCATGACCAATGTTATTGTTTGGGCTCCTGAGTTTTTTCCATCCCGTTTTTCCCAAGAGCCATAACTTTTTGTTTTTCCCTCCAAAGATGCTGCCATATGAGGGCTTGTTTTTTTTTAATGATATCATTATTTTTATCCTACAATGTATTGAAAAATGGGGAAAAAAATCCAAGCGGGGTAAAATGATAGGAAAACAAGACACAATTCCACCGTTGTTTTTTAGGTAATGTCCCTCCTTCCATTATTCACAGTCCTAACTAACTGCACTTAATGCTTCAATGGAAATGGCCTCCTTAGTTGTTAGGCATCTGTTTATGTCTACAAACCTAGTTGTTATCAGGGCCGGACTGGCCATCTGGCAATTCTGGCAAATGCCAGAAGGACCTGTCTGGTGGTGGGCCGCCTTGTCTGATATGTTGTTAACAGAATCGGTGTTCTCAAGATACCCCTACTGTAAGAGATGTGACGGAGCACAAAGTCTCTGACTCCGTCACTTACCCCAGCAGGCCACAGGTATCATTAGAAATATTGGTCTTGTAGTAAATCTTGCTTTCCTCCATGCAGGGTAATATTAGTAATATATCCCATCTGGTGCTTGGAGACGGGGACAACATGGGCCTGTGTGAATGCAAATGCCAGGACTGAATTTCTCCTCACCTTGTATAATATCCGGCCCCCTGTCCTCAGTGTATAATATCTGGCTCCTCACTTCTGGTATATAGCATCTGGCCCCTCACCCGGTGTATAACCTCTGGCCCTTTGCCTCCCTGAATATAACATTAAGCCCCTCTCTCCCAGTGCATAAACTCAGGCTCCTCGCCCAAGAGTATAACATCCGGCCCCTTTGCCCCCTGGTATATAAAATCATGTCCCCCGCCATGCCGTCTGCCTTTACTACAATGTGATAGATCGGCTGGTGGTGCGGAGCTCACTGATACCGGCGCGGTCCTGAAATAGGAGTCACTGAGGTAACAAGTCCAGTCATGACATTTCTTCGCTCCTAACTCTTCCCCTATCACCTGTGAGTGATATTATTGATAAGTGGAAGGAACCGCAGCAACTCAGCCCCGAAGTGGAGACCTTGTGACTTTACAGAGCGGGGTGCCGAGAGCTGAGGAGCAGAGGGCAGAAAAGTCATCAACACTCTGCTGACTTCATAACTGCAGACAACTCTGATATAATATGAGCACAAGCACTGCGCCCCCCGCCGGGAGCTTCATGGACAATCAGCTACATGCAGCCGTACATCACTAAGCACAATATCTAGCATCGGATGGAGTGGTGTAAAGCCGCCACCGCTGGACTCTGAAGGAGACGTGTTCTGTGCAGTGATGGATCACACTTCTGTAGGGTCGGTGGGCCGGGCTGGGGGGTGGTCCCTCTTTATGCCGCGCAGAGACGTAACAGAGACAAGATGGAGGCAGATTCTGGGTGCAACAGGTCCAAGTTTATTGTTCACCGTCCGACTGACGGCCCTCGCAGCACACCGCAATATCTCTCTCTCTCACGGCCCTCCGTGTCCAGGGCCGCTTCATACACCGTACGTTACACTAGGGACGTATTTATACGTACCGCCCCTTTTCACGCTGTGACAATCCTGTCAGCTCAGTCACTGTGGCCGCCTTAGGCCCGTACACCATCAGCACTTTACTGGCCAGTTTCGTCGTTACACATACGGTGTCCTTCACCCAGAGCCTTGTCTCTACTGCGGTTCTTTCCTGTCAGGACCACCCCCCTGACGTTCTCTCTCCTCAGTCCCCCTGGTTTGGTTTTCCTCAGCGTGCACAGACTGTCGCAGTCCTCCTGTCACTTGAGCTCCCCCTGGAGACTGGAACCTTCTGGAACCCTCCCTCAGAATTTATAGCTCTCCCAGTCCCCTGTCACTGTAACCCCGCCCCCCATGACCAATGGTTTCTAAAGCCCTAAGCTGATGTCAAGTCCTTTGCTCACACTCCTCCCTGCCATCTAATGGTCAACCCAAGGTACTGCACGTCCACTACACTTTCCTAGCTGTTTCCCCACTGTAATAACTGACACCTACCTACACTGTGCAAACCTTTCCTTCTTCACTCTGACTCCGTCCGTCCATCAGGTCACCTTCCCTACACACTTCACACACTTCTCTATCTGGCTTCTGATGGACAAGTCTGGGTTTGGTGAATGCCAGGAGAACGTTACCCCCTGACGGCATTATGTCCGCTGTGCAGCTTGGCGGAGGAAGGATTATGCATTAGGATTGTTTTTCAGGTCTCGGCTTTAAATCTTAATGATTTAGCACAAGATATTGTAGACAATTGCAGCTTCCAGCTTTATGGGAACATTTTGGGAAAGGGCCTTTTCTGTTGCCCATGACTGTACCCAGTGCACAAGGTCCATACAGAAATGGGGGATGAACTAGGGCGGAGATTGTGAGCCCGGCCTCTCCTCCAACCGCAGGGTCTGACCTCACAAATGCTCTTCTGGATGAAAGGGCCAAAATTTCCACAAATACCTTCCAAAAATCTTGCAGAAAGTCTTCCTAGAAGATCGGAAACTTATATCTGACTCCATATTAATGATTGTGAATGTTGACCGGGAGGTCAGAAAAGCCCCCAGTAGTTGGAATGTGGAGGAAGACACACTTTTTTTTTCCATGTAGTGCACCTTAATTGGTGTAGTGATTGAGGAACATCTACCCCCAGAAAATTGCAGCTCATGATATTGGCATTGTAGAACACCTGCCCCCCGCCGAGCCGGCTGCGCTACCGTACAACTATGGCAATGGTGGCAGAATCGTCGCTGTGTAATCCGGGCCACGGAGCTATTCTATAATAATCCTGCGGGAATACATTATTCCACTCTTCCCCAGGCTCACAGCTCCGTCCACATTTCTGTTTCATGACAGTCAATCTAAATAGAAACATATCTATTAGAGATATTATACCCAGGAAATGAAGGAAGAGATTTAAATTCCACATTTAACCATGATGGATGGATTTCTGCATGTCTGTTTTTAAAATCCTCAATCTCAACAACATGAATGACAAGAAGAACACAATCTAAAAGGTATTTATGTTTTTTAAAAAAAGCAATCCAGTGTTTCTATGGAAATGGCTATTCCAGGGATTCACAATATACAAGCCTCAGGGAGCACAAGACATGCTGGCTTTCCATTACTCTTTTAATGCATATGTATGGGCCAGATTTACATGTAATTAGCCCAGAAAGCTAGTAGAACTGGGTCACTCTGCTGAAAAAAAAAATATTTATTAAGAGTTTTGCAGTTTGCAAATAATTCAAGATTAGTAGAAGTATGTACATTAGTGCCAGGGATGTAGCATGTAACAATGGGGTCCCAGGATACAACCTGTAAAGGGGCCCACCATCACCAAGACTTCCAAGTTCAGATCTAAAAATTATTTTGGTCTCCTCAATGCACACAGTGATGCCACAGCACAGGGATAATACTCACAGTGATGTCACAGTTCAAGTATAAAGTATACAGTCATGCATACAGTGATGCCACAGAAAATGACTGTGTACTGCCTGCTCCTAGTCCGCTTCCTCGTTCCTGTCCGTATTAGCAGGAGGCAGCATTACAATAGCTTGGAAGAGTGCCTGTCCACACATACTAACTGATGGGTCTGCCCCATTTATCTTCTGGGTGTCAAAATTGGACACATGGCTTGAGTTTGCCCTTTATGCCTTGGAGGTGCTGGCCTGCCCTGCGGCAAGTGTACTATTGGAATGTGTGCTTGACACAGCAGAGGGTGTGATAACAGACAGGCGCATCTGCTTTTCCACATCCAATGTGGTGTAGCTAACATTCCTTAAAATGAACCAGGAGAGGATCCCTCAGGACGTGTCCATGCCTTTGGATGACTAGACAACTATACCAGCCGCACCCAGCTAGTCTTGAACTCTATTTGCCATTTGTTTCATTTGGGTGCCTCCTCCCCAAAAAACTGTGCTGGCTACCTCCTCCTCTTCCACCTACACTGCCACATCCACCTCCTTCACATCCTCCTCCACTTGGACCACTACCTCCTGGTTCAAAATTATTATTTTTTTATCTTCTTTTTATTCTATGTTGTTTTAAGTCATTTATCTATAAAAATTTGTTGGCAGGGCACTTGTCCTGCCCTTACCCCCATTTAGCTTCCTTTTGCAGCCCCCTAGCCCTTACTATGACAAATTTACAGAAAAACACACATGAAAGGTAGACTCAAAAGACCCTGACTAATGCACAAGCAGGATGCAGTAGACCTCCATTGATAAAGGCTGGGGCAGCACAGGTGCAAAACCACTGATGAAAACAGCCAGTAACCCAATATGGTCTGGCTGCCTAGCGGAAAAAAAATGCACACAAATAGGGCTTGCATAGGACATCAGTCACACAGATAAGTGTTGGCTTGGTTTTTCCTGTGTGATGCATATATATAGTGCTGCGCAGCCCGCCTGCTAATACTATGGGCGTCATTAATAGGCTGTTCAGACACTTTGCACCACACTTATCTGTGTGACTGATGTCCTATGCAAGCCCTATTTGTGTGCATTTTTTTTCCACTAGGCAGCCAGACCCTCTTGGGTTACTGGCTGTTTTCATCAGTGGGTTGCACCTGTGCTGCCCCAGCCTTTATCAATGGAGGTCTACTGCATCCTGCTAGTGCATTAGTCAGGGTCTTGGTGAGTCTACTTTTCAAATGTGTTTTTTTGAATTTTTGGGAATTTTTTCCTTATGTGTGCTATTAGGACAAATTTACAGCCATTTTAAAGCACTTAAATTCGGGTCTCCATCGTCTTGTATTGGGTTCAGGTTCGGGGTCAAGTTGGTATACCACCCAAACTTTTTACTCTAGGTCAGCCAAACCTGACAACCATGAACATCCACTGGTCCGCTTATCCCTACCACCATTGTAATGATCCAAACAATTCCCCCAAACTGCTAGATCCAACTTTATACTTACTTGACAGGCGCCCATAACGATGAGGAGCCTTAATTCCTGCTGTCGCACTAGTTAGCCTGCGAGAAAAACTCTTCCCATGGGCATTATCCTACAAGCAAAATTAAACTTGCCTAGAAGGGATTGAACCTCTCTCAGAGTGAGTTTTTTCAAACAACAATGCCTTGCAACCTCTGACGTTAGCACCATCAACTTCTCTTCAGGAAGTCGATAACAATGCCCAGAAAACAAATAAATGTTGCTGACCCCTCCATCTTACAAGGAACCCCAAAAAGCTTAGCAACCCATTCCATGGTCCCAAAAATAGATCCACGCAGTGGAGATTCCCTAAGGACAATACACATGAAAACATCTAAATAATGTGTAATGGATTCAGAACCTGATATATTGCGAAAAACCCAGCCCAAAAAGGCACTAATTCTTCGAACAACGAACAAGAGAAAGAACCTCTCATCATTAAGCAGAGCTCAGCAAAATATCCCCCATCCCAAAAACAGCCCAATAACCGCACACTGTTGGGATGAACTGGCAACAATCTAAAGGTCGATTTCACACCCATTTTAGCCATTAAAGTGTCTTTTTCAAACCTCCGATCCCACATTGTAGCCTCATCAATGAATGTGTATACCACGTAACAGAGCTCAATACCATCATTTACTGACAAACTTCGAGGATAGGAAAGATGATGAATCAGCCGAAACTTGTTCAGCTCCATTTTATGGACAATTGCTAATGGAAAATTTACTGGATCCGGCAATGGAGGAGTAAGTGCCCCGGTCATGTCACCCAGGGCAACCTCCTTCGCCTACCACGGCTGAATGCTGATACGCGATTTTAAGCTCTTAAGAATGCAAGGAATTTTAAATTGAGGGGTGGAAATCTAAAACTTACATCAAAAGCTGCTATCAACTGATAAACCAATTTATATAAGGGAGCATCGCGGTTAACTTCACCAGATTGACTATCAGATCATTGACTTCTTGACTGGCCGGAAGAACCGGCTCCCTATAAAAGTAATTGCCAAACCTAGTTGGGGCCATCACACGCAACTAAAGGCCAATGTCCTTTTTGTCCCAACGTATGGCTGGGCGAATGGCTTTCCGCTGACAAGACTGTTTGTCATATCTCAACCACACATGACCCCCCATACACACTATGTGCCTCACCAATGGAATCCATGTAGCAATAGGGGGGGGGCAATTTTCAGGCGCCTTCTCGCCAATAAAACTAGCTAAGATTGTATATGCTTGCAACCAGTTAGTGAATGTCTGCGGAATCAAGAGCCAACTGCGCTTCTCTTCCTTTTTCGTATAATACTTTTTCTTAATCAATCTAAATTACATTTTTTCAGTTGTGGCAGGGAAAAAAATTTCAATATATTCATCTATTCAAATTTGTTTCTCTACCTCTTTTTTTAGGTGAGCACCCAAGGAACTTTCAAAGCAAACATACACTTCACCCAGTGCCCTATCGTCCAAATGAATTCTATCCACCTTTATTTTTTTTTCATGTGTACCGATACCAACACTGGTACCCCAACCTGTGACATCCCCAGACTGCTTGGTTCCTCCCTCTCCTTATCTCCACCAAGAGGAACTCAAGCAGTCAAGTGCCACATATTATGCCTACTGCCCTCAAGACGGACCAAAAGATCCCTGACACTCCCCAGCAAATCTCTAATCCTGTCACCTGCTACATTATCTCCATCTGCCATATTCACGACTCATGACCAATGAGCTACCCGGACAGATGAGACCCTGTCGAGCACAACGTGCTGTCCGATCCTCTTTTGCCCTGCATCAGAGTAAAGTCATCAGAGGGTGCAAGAGCGGGCTGCCCGACAGGAACATCACTGTGACAGCCCACCATTGAGATGCAATGTTCTGAAGGATTGGCAACTGCAGTCACCGCCGAGGTTGAGGCCTGCAAACGGACACTGGACTTGGCTGCATGATTGGATTCCTCCAACTCTGAGGCCTGGCACAATGTCTTGTGCTCAGTGCATAGAGTGGAGGGTCCCTGGAGGGGCCCCTGCACTGATGCCAAGCCAGTTGAGCTAGGTCAAGAGACAATCGTGTTGGGGCAGAGACCTCCAGGGACAACAAAGATGTCTTTGTTGCACATGCTCCACCTCTGATGATATCAGACAACTGCTGTTCCAGCCAGCCTAGAGGATGCGTGCCTGAAGCTGTCCTCAGAAGCTCCAGGGACAGACTGACCAATGCCATTGGAGGTAAGAGATGTGGGGTACAGGCACTACAACTAAGGACTCAGGGAGCAGGAAAATGGCTAGCTCTGCCCTCAACCAGACTTATCAAGGCTAATGGTTACCTCACTTCTCTCCCATCAGAACTGACCCTACCTCCTTGCAAAACCATTGTCATGCTGACCTCTGCCCATTTTCCAGGGGTGGTGCTCCTGCCAAGATTTTAAATGATCGTATTGTCTCAGGTTGTAAAATAATCAACCGCTTTCCAGTATTTTTAGAAAACTATTTTTGCAATGACCAGTATGGAGACTGGAAATGATACTGAGATGCGTGTATGTGGCGCCCCTGCGGTCTCAGTTGCCACAGGGTACTGCACTTCATCTAGAGGTGTGGTACTCTGCTCTCAGGTAAGGAAGGTGCACTGCCAGGATTCACACACTAGCACCCAACACTAGTCCTCATTTGGCCAGGGGGGAGTTAATTAGAAGGTGTGGGTGGAGAAGGTAGAGAAGGGACGGAGCTTAAGGGAGTGACAGTTGGTGGGAGGAGTTAGTGCTGAGGTAAAGAGATTGTTCTGGAAGGAGTCAGTCAGTGAGTCAGAGTGGTGTGAGAGGACAGAAGTCAGTCAGGAGGGAGAGAGAAAGAGTCACTTGTGGAGATTGAAGCTGAGTGCAGCATGTCTCCAGACTAAAGAGAGTGAGAGAGACAGAGTGAAGATAGAGAAGAAAGGAAGGAAAGCTCCAGGAGGAGAGGAAAAAGAGGTCTTGGGGCACAAATAGTGAGAAATCCATCCGTGGGGCCCGCATCCACTGGCGTGGTCGGTGGAGGGACCGTGTCGCAGTCAGGGACCAGCCCCAAAACTAGTGGAGAAACTTAGGACTCGCTAGGAAACCGGAGACGGCAGTATCTTTGTGCTGCAGCCGAACCCACACTCATTTGCCGAAAAGGCAGACATATAGGATCCAGGGGTCTGACTAACGTCCCTCGACAAAATCCGAGTCTGCTGGCTCGGGACACTGAGTGTGAAGACGCAGGGCAGGAGAGGTGATAGCCAGCGTAGTGAGACGGCCAGGAAAGGAACATCCAAGGGAGCCCTGGCAACGTGTACCCCAAGCTACCTTAGAGCTGTCTGGACCACTGACCCTGAGAACATAGCACCCCGGCTGGGGATTGTAACATCTGAACTGTGCTTAAGAACTGTGAAGACTGCACACTGCTGTGTCCTCCAGTTTATTGCTGCGTCACTTGCCCTGCACTACAACTACCATCATTTCGAACATCATAATCTGCCCTGGGGAATAGCTATGCCTGTGGGGACCTGAACCAAATCTGCTGCATCACCATCTGCTCCAGTGGACTGAATCTGCAGCGTCGGCTAACACCTTACTTGCCGAGTACCACGGGTGGCATCACGAATCTCTTATAAACTTTATTTCCCTTTAATCCCCCATAATAACTATTCCCTTCATCATTTGATTGCTCGCCCAGGGCCACGGACTGGGTCACCGCTGCCGTGACATCCACTGAAGTAATAGAGCGGCCTGGTACCGTGATTTGTAACAGACCGGCCCAGTACCGAGTACCCCACGGCCCTGCAGGGCTCTGCATATATGCATGTGATTTGTAACAGACCGGCCCGGTACCGAGTACCCCACGGCCCTGCAGGGCTCTGCATATATGCATGTGATTTGCTAGAACTGCCGTTTTCTTGTTTGAGATGTGGCCACTTTCACAGGATAGTGCAAATTATTTATTATGAGCCCAAATAACTCAATTTATAACTGATTTTTCCTCACTACCACCGCTCCAGTGACATCTCCTCCTGCCAGGGTAGAAAGAAATGGCACATGGGCGAGAATTAGGGAACGGGGGTGGTCGAAATTGGCCGCAGCGTGCTATGCATTAAGCCTAATTTGTCCTTCTTTCTATTCTTGAAAAGTTGGGAAGTTCTGTATGCTGAATCTTAATTTGCAGACATGGTGTTTCAGGGTATTGCCCTTCGTCAGTGCAAAGTATGATGTCTCATGATCCCTGAAAGAGCCAGTGCCGACACCGGATGTGAGTATAAGTGTTTATATTTTACAAGGAGGAAACATCCTGCAACTAGTTTTCCCCCATATCTTGCGCATGCGCCATTGCCTTGCTCAGGGGTTACGGCTTATATGGAAAATGGGAAAAAAAAATTTATCCGTTTTCCATTGATCCTCCTGTTCTCCAGATGGTTCATCTCCGAGGGAATAGTGTGAGACACAGCAGTAAGAAATATTCAAATTAGCCGGCTCCTGTCCTTTACTCTGACCTTGAACTAAGTTCTTAATGGTTTTGCCTGAATTGAAAATTAGTTTAGAAAAAAACAAAAAACAATGACCTGATCATGCCAAACTGGTTTCTTATTTTACACATAATCCATTACATTACATTTTGCTTAACATGCTAAGTTAGCGAGTACTTTGGCCGGAATCCCAGTCCTAATACGTCAATGCATTCTGGCTGCAAGAAGTGAACCCAATAATGATGGATCCAAGCTAAAGAGCAATGGACGTTGCCGATGGCACTGCTCCTCTAAAGGGATTGTATCGAGAGAAGGTGACATATTATCGTTTTATCTTTTTATTATAAAAAAAACTGTAATTTCACAAAGTAGGCTGGACCTTCCTGTTTTCTACAGATCACTTGACAGCTTTACTGTGTAGATTGGGACATGATGGTGGAAGTGGAGAAATGGCTTTGAATGGCTTTGTTGAAGCGAAAAAACATAAGACTCTATTAGCATCTTCTCTGCTGGAAATTGTCAGCATATTACTCTTGGTAAATCTTGGGGGCCAATTTTTATTCTTGTATTTAAATGCCTATATTTGACACTAACAGTTATTTTTACAGTTATTGTACATTTAAAATTTGCAACTTTCAGCTTCGACATTCAACTTTGATGTTGTCTTTGGTCATAAATCAGTGGAGAGGAGCTGAGAAAAGACAGATACTATCAGACTGTCAAACCGGGTTGACTGATGGATTCTCAGGTAACTCATTCAACAGCCACCGATATACAACACAACACAATGGGCATAGAACTGTGCAAAATTTGTAACAAGTGCCAATTGCAAAATGTATTGTTAAGTCAATTTTAGATTCATTTAAGTTAATAAAAAAGCATGCTCGGGTGATCTCCGAGTAGTTGGATGTGCTCAGAGATTTCGTTTCTGTCGCCGTTGCTGCATGATTTGTGGCTGCTAGACAGCCTGAATACATGTGGGGATTGCTTGTCTGTTAAGAAGTCCCCACATGTATTCAGACTGTCTAGCAGCCACAAATCATGCAGCAACGGCGACAGAAACGAAATCTCTGAGCACATCCAAATATTCAGGAAATCTCGAGTAACGAGTATACTCGCTCATCACTAGTGATAATGTAAAGTATTCAGGCCCGGATTGATAATCTGGCAAACCGGGCAGATTCCCGGTGGGCCGGCGGCTCTGAACAACAAAATGGGCCGCTGGCCCTTTAAAACCTCTGACTAGGCTCTGTGTGCGCTGGCGCTCTGTTGGTGCACGCGCTGATAAGGGCCGCAGCGGCCGCCACAGTGACAGTGTGTGAGCGCGGCCGCGGCCCTCTTCAGTGCGGGCAAGCAGGAGAGTGCGCTCACACAGGGCCCAGGTCAGAAGTTTGAAAGGGCAGCGCTCCAGGGGTGTCGCTATGAAAGCTCCGGGGCTGTTGTCCTCCTGTGCAGCTCGCTCTGAGGGAGGGAGAGCCAGTGCAGCAATCAAGATGAAATCAGCATAAGGTCAGCAGGTGACAGCTCCCCCTGCTCTCATCTGCTAGTATCCCGGTAGAGAGGAGACACCGGGGGATGTGCAGGAACAGAGCTTCTGTGAGCAGGAGAAGCTGAAGAGCTGCACATGGACATCACACCAGCCTCCCCAGCACCACAGAGGAGAGTGTGTGTGAGCTGTGTGTATGTGTGTGTGTGAGGCTGTGTATGTGTGTGTGTATGTGATGCTGTGTGTACTGTATGTGTGAGGCTGTGTGTATGCGTGTGTGTGAGGCTGTGTATGTGTGTGTGTGTATGTGATGCTGTGTGTACTGTATGTGTGAGGCTGTGTATGTGTGTGGCTGTGTGTATGCGTGTGTGTGAGGCTGTGTGTATGTGTGACGCTGTGTGTATGCATGTGTGTGTGGCTGTGTGTGGCTGTGTGTGTGTGGCTGTGTGTGTGTATGCGTGTGTGTGAGGCTGTGTGTATGTGTGTGTGTGAGGCTGTGTATGTGTGTGGCGCTGTGTGTATGTGTGTGTGTGAGGCTGTGGATATGTGGCTGTGTGTGAGGCTGTGTGTATGTGTGACGCTGTGTGTATGCATGTGTGTGTGGCTGTGTGTGTGAGGCTGTGTGTATGTGTGTGTGTGAGGCTGTGTATGTGTGTGGCTGTGTGTATGTGTGTGGCGCTGTGTGTATGTGTGTGTGTGAGGCTGTGGATATGTGGCTGTGTGTGAGGCTGTGTGTATGTGTGACGCTGTGTGTATGCATGTGTGTGTGGCTGTGTGTGGCTGTGTGTGTGTGGCTCTGTGTATGTGTGTGGCTGTGTGTATGCGTGTGGTTGTGTGTGTATGTGTGTGGCTATGTGTGAGGCTGTGTGTGTGTGTGTGGGGCGCTATGTGTATGTGTGTGAGGCTGTGCGTATGTGTGAGGCTGTGTATGTGTGTGAGGCTGTGTGTATGTGTGAGGCTGTGTGTGTGGCTGTGTGTGTATGTGTGTGGCTGTGTGTGTGTGGCTGTTTGTATGTGTGTGGCTGTGTGTGTGTGTGGCTATGTGTATGTGTGTGGCTGTGCGTATGTGTGTGGCTGTGTGTATGTGTGAGGCTGTGTGTGTGTGTGGCTGTGTGTGTGTGGCTGTTTGTATGTGTGTGGCTGTGTGTGTGTGGCTGTGTGTATGTGTGTGGCTGTGCGTATGTGTGTGGCTGTGCGTATGTGTGAGGCTGTGTGTATGTGTGAGGCTGTGTGTATGCGTGTGTGTGAGGCTGTGTATGTGTGTGGCGCTGTGTGTATGTGTGTGTGTGAGGCTGTGGATATGTGGCTGTGTGTGAGGCTGTGTGTATGTGTGATGCTGTGTGTATGCATGTGTTTGTGGCTGTGTGTGGCTGTGTGTGTGTGGCTCTGTGTATGTGTGTGGCTGTGTGTATGCGTGTGGTTGTGTGTGTATGTGTGTGGCTATGTGTGAGGCTGTGTGTGTGTGTGTGGGGCGCTATGTGTATGTGTGTGAGGCTGTGCGTATGTGTGAGGCTGTGTGTATGTGTGAGGCTGTGTGTGTGGCTGTGTGTGTATGTGTGTGGCTGTGTGTGTGTGGCTGTTTGTATGTGTGTGGCTGTGTGTGTGTGTGGCTATGCGTATGTGTGTGGCTGTGCGTATGTGTGTGGCTGTGCGTATGTGTGAGGCTGTGTGTATGTGTGAGGCTGTGTGTGTATGTGTGTGGCTGTGTGTGTGTGGCTGTTTGTATGTGTGTGGCTGTGTGGCTGTGTGTATGTGTGTGGCTGTGCGTATGTGTGTGGCTGTGCGTATGTGTGAGGCTGTGTGTATGTGTGAGGCTGTGTGTATGCGTGTGTGTGAGGCTGTGTATGTGTGTGGCGCTGTGTGTATGTGTGTGTGTGAGGCTGTGGATATGTGGCTGTGTGTGAGGCTGTGTGTATATGTGACGCTGTGTGTATGCGCGTGTGTGTGGCTGTGTGTGGCTATGTGTATGTGTGTGGCTGTGTGTATGCATGTGGTTGTGTGTGTATGTGTGAGGCTGTGCGTATGTGTGAGGCTGTGCGTGTGTGTGAGGCTGTGTGTATGTGTGAGGCTGTGTGTATGCGTGTGTGTGAGGCTGTGTGTGTGTGTGTGGCTGTGTGTGTATGTGTGTGGCTGTGTGTGTGGCTGTGTGTGTGTGTGGCTGTTTGTATGTGTGTGGCTGTGTGTGTGTGGCTATGTGTATGTGTGTGGCTGTGTGTATGCGTGTGGTTGTGTGTGTATGTGTGTGGCTGTGTGTGTGAGGCTATGTGTATGTGTGTGAGGCTGTTCGTATGTGTGAGGCTGTGTATGTGTGTGTGGCTGTGTGTATGTGTGATACGTGTGTGAGCTGTGTGATACATGTGAGCGTGAGCTGTGTGATACATGCGTGTGTGATACATGCATGTTATGAATGGGTCACCGAGGAGAAAAAAAGCAAAACAAGCTAAGTCACAGAAAACCAGAGAGGTTGGTAACTATGCAGATTGCAGATCCCTGATCTTACCACACAACTAGCAGTAGCCGTGGAGCGTGCCTACGATGTTCCTAGACGCCTTGTCACGGCCGGAGGATTAAATAAACCTAAAGCAAGAAAGGGGAAAACTAACTGCCCCAGAGCAGACCCCAAAGGAATAGACAGCCCCCACACATGTATTGACGGTGAAACAAGATGAAGGCACAAACACAGGCAGGAAAATAGGCTGAGCAAATGATGGGGCCCAAACTAACTAGACAGGAAAGGAAAGACACTGTCTGCAACCTGCAAAAAACCCTACAAAAATCATGTCCAACACTTCTGATAGCAAAATTAGCCTTGAAGTCACTAGACTTCTCCCTGTTGTGAGTTCATTTTCCCCTCCGTCACTGAGGCCTGGTGAACTCCCTATTCTAGTGAAGGAAGGTAGTGAGCCTGATTATCAGACACCTGGGACTAATGAAGCCGATTGGCTGAGTGGAGTCACTGACTGGATTTAAGGCAGCCTACGCCCTTTCTGCCCTGCGGGTGATTTCTCTGTGGACTCTTGGACACCAGTCTGATTCCTGCTCTCCTAAAGCTAAGTTTCTTTTTTGCCTTTTTGCATCTAAGATTTGTTTTTGTTTTTCTTGCTTTTTGGATTCTGCCACTCCCTGCTGGAGTGTGCAGTGTTCCGTGAGCTCTGTCTTCTGAAGGTACCTGAGTGCTGATTTAGTTTTTGAAGCTTAGTTGCTTCAGGGCCATTTTTATATCCGCTTGTTGGCTTTTGTCTCTGATAGGGTTTTGGCAGATTGCAGACAGCTGCCTTCCTATCCGTTCCTATCTAGGTAGTTTTTGGGCCCCGTCTTTGCTCAGCCTGTCTTTCTGTCTGTGTAAGTGTTTTCATCTTGCTTCACCGTCATTATATGTGGGGGGCTGCCTATTGCTTTGGGGTCTGCTCTGGGGCAGTTAGTTTTCCCCTTTCCTTCTTTAGGCCTATGTATCTCTCCGGCTGTGATCGAGGGGTCTAGGTCATCGTAGGAACCCCCCACGGCTACTGCTAGTTGTGCTGATAGGTTCAGGGGTCTGCAATCTGATAGTTGCCAACTTCTCTGGTTTTCAGGACTTAGCTAGCATTTCTGTTTTTGCCTCCTACGGTGACTCGATCATAACAGAATCACCCGCCCAACCGCAGATCCTGGGGTACTCAATAGCAGGAAAGAATTGTGTTTAAAAAAAAAAAAAAAAAGGTGTGTGTATATTCTTTCCTCTATATCTCTGAGGCTGTAGGGGGAATTTTTTTTTCTCTCAATGGAGATAAAGCAAGTGTCTGATCGTGTGGAGCAGCTCGCTGCTGAAGTGCGAGGAATTTCCGCCTATCTTGCTCGTTCACATGCTGTTGAACCAAAGATCCCCACACCTGATGTATTTTTTGGGGATCGATCTAAATTTTTGAGTTTCAAAAATAATTGTAAATTATTTTTTGCTTTGAAGCCTAACTCGTCAGGGAGCCCCGCGCAGCAGGTTCAAATTGTCATCTCTTTGCTGCGCGGCGATCCCCAGGATTGGGCGTTTTCTTTGAAACCAGATGACCCTATTCTGACTAATTTGAACGCATTTTTTCAAGCCTTGGGGTTGCTGTACGACGAACCTAGTGCTATTGATCAGGCTGAAAAGACCCTGTTAGCATTGAACCAGGGTCGAGAATCTGCAGAGTTGTACTGTCAAAAGTTCCGAAAGTGGACGGTCCTTACTACCTGGAATGATAGTTCCTTGGCTGCTCTCTTTCGGAAGGGTTTGTCAGAAGCCGTAAAAGATACTATGGTGGGATTTCCTGTTCCCTCTGGTCTGGACGATTCTATGTCTTTAGCCATTCAGGTTGATCGGCGTTTACGTGAACGCAGGATTACATGAGAGGTGTTGCCACCGGTTGAACAGACGTCTGAACCTATGCAATGTGATAAAGTTTTGTCTAAGGCGCAACGTCAGGAATTCAGAAGGCGTAATAAGCTGTGTTTTTTCTGTGGAGATGCCTCACATGTTATTTCTGTTTGTCCTAAACGTGAGAAACGCTTTGCACACACGTTTTCTGTTGGTGGGGTTCAGCCTAAGTTTCTTTTGGCAATTACTCTGATCTGTTCCCTGTCCACATTTTCCGCCAAGGCTTTTGTGGATTCGGGAGCAGCGCTAAACCTAATGGACTTGGATTTTGCTAAACGTTGTGGATTTCCGTTGACACCTCTGCAGACACCTATCCCTTTGAGGGGGATTGATGCTACCCCTCTGGCAAAAAATAAACCTCAGTTTTGGACCCAGTTGGTCATGCGGGTCGCCCCAGACCACCAAGAAAATTGCAGATTTTTGGTGTTGCATGGTCTGCATGATGCCGTTGTTCTGGGGTTTCCCTGGTTGCAGATTCATAATCCAGTTTTGGATTGGAAGTCTGTGTCTGTGGTGAGTTGGGGTTGCCGGTGTACCTTTAGTGAGGCTCCGGTTTTTTCCACCTCTCCTCAGTCGCATGAGGTTCCTGACTATTTGGCGGACTACTATGATGTATTTAGTGAGAATGAGTCTGCGTCCTTGCCTCCTCATAGGAGTTATGACTGTGCAATTGAACTAAACCCGAGGTGTAAATTTCCTAAGGGTCGGCTCTTCAATTTATCTGTACCCGAGCACGAGGCTATGCGGTCCTATATTAAGGAGGCGTTGGAGAAGGGTCATATTAGACCATCCTCTTCACCCTTAGGTGCCGTTTTTTTTTTGTGGCCAAGAAGGATGGTTCTTTAAGGCCTTGTATTGATTATCGTGCCCTCAATAAAATTACTATTAAATATCAGTATCCGTTACCCCTGATTTCGGATCTATTCTCTAGAGTAAGAGGTGCTTGCTGGTTTACCAAGCTTGACCTCAGGGGGGCGTATAATCTTATCCGCATTAAGCAGGGGGATGAATGGAAGACAGCGTTTAATACTCCGGAGGGACATTTTGAGTACCTGGTGATGCCTTTTGGGCTCACTAATGCCCCTTCTGTCTTCCAGTGCTTCATGAACGATATTTTCCGAGACTTTGTCGATAAATTTTTGATTATCTATCTGGATGATATTTTGATCTTCTCCAACCATTGGGATTCTCATGTGGAACATGTTCGGACTGTGTTCCGGATCTTGAGAGAGAATTCTCTGTATGTCAAAGGATCAAAATGCCTTTTTGGAGTACAGAGAATTTCTTTTTTGGGATTTATTTTGTCTCCGTCAACTATTGAAATGGACCCGGCCAAAGTACAGGCCATTTATGATTGGGTTCATCCCACTTCTTTGAAGGCCCTCCAGAAGTTTTTGGGTTTTGCTAATTTTTATCGGAAATTTATAGCAAAATTTTCTAGTATTGCCAAACCATTGACTGACCTGACCAGGAAGGGTGCGGATGTGTTGAATTGGTCTCCGGAGGCGGTTGCTTCCTTTCAGGAGCTGAAGCGTAGATTTACCTCCACCCCGGTTCTGCGGCAACCTGATGTCTCACTCCCGTTCCAGGTAGAGGTGGATGCTTCTGAGATTGGTGCAGGAGCGGTGTTGTCCCAAAAGGATCCGGTAACATCTAAAATGAATCCCTGTGCTTTCTTTTCCCGTAAGTTCTCTTCATCTGAACGTAACTATGATGTGGGGAATCGGGAACTGTTGGCCATGAAATGGGCATTTGAGGAGTGGAGACATTGGTTGGAGGGAGCCAAACATCAAGTTGTGGTCCTCACTGACCACAAAAATTTGATTTACCTAGAGTCGGCTAAACGCTTGAACCCTAGACAGGCTAGGTGGGCCTTGTTTTTTACAGGTTTTGATTTTGTGGTCTCTTTCCTTCCTGGAACTAAGAATGTCAAGGCAGACGCCCTCTCTAGGAGTTTCTTTGCTGATTCTCCTGTGGTGACCAAGCCTGCCACCATCTTAGGCGAAGGGGTAGTTCTTTCTGCCATCTCGCCCGATTTGAGACTTGCTCTGCAAGAGTTCCAGGAGGACAAACCTGAGTGTTGCCCCAGTGGAAAGTTGTATGTTCCTGACCAGTGGAAGAAGAGAGTGATGTCTGAAGTTCATTGCTCTGCATTGGCTGGTCATCCAGGTATTTTTGGTACTAGAGATCTGGTGAGTCGCACTTTTTGGTGGCCCACCTTGTCTCATGATGTCAGGAATTTTGTGCAGTCCTGTGGGACTTGCTCCCGGTCTAAATCTTGTTCTCGCTCTAGTGGGTTGTTGATGCCTTTGCCGGTCCCCAGGAGGCCATGGACCCATATTTCAATGGATTTCATCTCTGATATGCTGGTCTCTCAAAGAATGACTGTTATTTGGGTGATTTGTGATAGGTTCTCTAAGATGGTTCATCTTGTACCACTCCCTAAGTTGCCATCTTCCTCTGAGTTGGTGCCTCTGTTTTTGCAACAGGTGGTTCACTTGCACGGGATTCCTGAGAACATTGTATCTGACAGAGGAGTTCAATTTGTGTCTAAATTTTGGAGGACGTTCTGTTCCAAGTTGGGAATTCAGTTGTCCTTCTCCTCTGCTTTTCACCCTCAGACCAATGGGCAGACAGAGAGAACAAACCAGACCTTGGAGTCGTATTTGAGATGTTTTATTTCCGCTGATCAGGATGATTGGGTTTCATTTTTGCCCTTGGCCGAATTTGCTTTAAATAATAGAGCTAGTTCTGCCACTTTGATGTCACCTTTTTTTTGTAACTTTGGTTTTCACCCTCGATTTTCTTCAGGGCAGGTGGAGCCTTCTGCCTGTCCAGGTGTTGACACTGTGGTGGAGAGAATGCACCAGATCTGGGACCAAGTGGTGGATAAGTTATCTCTCTCCCAGGAAAAGGCCCAGCGGTTTTCCAATCGACATAGGACCATTGGTCCCCAGTTTAAGATTGGTGATATGGTGTGGTTATCATCAAAAAATATTGCTATGAAGGTGGCTTCTCCTAAGTTTAAGCCTAGATTTATTGGACCTTACAAGATTTTGGAGATTATTAATCCGGTCTCTTTTCGTTTGGGTCTTCCTGTCACATTTAAGATCCATAATGTGTTCCATAAGTCCTTGTTGAAGAGGTTTGTTGAGCCAGTTGTGCCTGAGGTGGCACCTTCGGACCCTGTATTGGTTGAAGGTAACTTGGAATATGAGGTAGAGAAAATTCTGGATTCCCGTCTGGCTAGACGGAGACTCCAGTATTTGGTTAAGTGAAAGGGTTATGGTCAGGAGGATAATTCCTGGGTCTCTGCCTCTGATATTCATGCCAAAAGATTGGTGCGTGCCTTTCATCGGGCTCACCCTGATCGCCCTGGTAGCGTTGTTGAGGGTTCGGTGACCCCTCCTCAAGGGGGGTACTGTTGTGAGTTCATTTTCCCCTCCGTCACTGAGGCCTGGTGAACTCCCTATTCTAGTGAAGGAAGGTAGTGAGCCTGATTATCAGACACCTGGGACTAATGAAGCCGATTGGCTGAGTGGAGTCACTGACTGGATTTAAGGCAGCCTACGCCCTTTCTGCCCTGCGGGTGATTTCTCTGTGGACTCTTGGACACCAGTCTGATTCCTGCTCTCCTAAAGCTAAGTTTCTTTTTTGCCTCTTTGCATCTAAGATTTGTTTTTGTTTTTCTTGCTTTTTGGATTCTGCCACTCCCTGCTGGAGTGTGCAGTGTTCCGTGAGCTCTGTCTTCTGAAGGTACCTGAGTGCTGATTTAGTTTTTGAAGCTTAGTTGCTTCAGGGCCATTTTTATATCCGCTTGTTGGCTTTTGTCTCTGATAGGGTTTTGGCAGATTGCAGACAGCTGCCTTCCTATCCGTTCCTATCTAGGTAGTTTTTGGGCCCCGTCTTTGCTCAGCCTGTCTTTCTGTCTGTGTAAGTGTTTTCATCTTGCTTCACAGTCATTATATGTGGGGGGCTGCCTATTGCTTTGGGGTCTGCTCTGGGGCAGTTAGATTTCCCCTTTCCTTCTTTAGGCCTATGTATCTCTCCGGCTGTGATCGAGGGGTCTAGGTCATCGTAGGAACCCCCCACGGCTACTGCTAGTTGTGTTGATAGGTTAAGGGGGCTGCAATATGATAGTTGCCAACTTCTCTGGTTTCCAGGACTTAGCTAGCATTTCTGTTTTTGCCTCCTACGGTGACTCGATCATAACATCTCCCACTATATCAGCACTCTGAGATATTCTGAGACAGAGCAAAAAGAGACCGAACTAGTAAGGGACAAAAAGCCAATTGGCAAAATACTGATAAATAAGAGTGGAAATTCAGCACAGCCCCCAGCAGGGGCTGGCTGACCACACCAAAAAAACTGAATAGACCAACAAAATCAAGTGTGAACATTAGCAGAAAAACTTAGCTTTAGATGACTGGAACAGAGCTGAAAACCAAGAGCTGACAAGCCAGAAGGAATCACCAGCAACTGAATAGGGCGTCGGCTGTCTTAAATCCAATCTGAGACTCCTGAGATCCAACCGTCATCCTCATTCTCAGGTGGCAGATCTCCACCGATCAAATCAGCCTCTCTACCTCCTGTCACCACCAGAGGGAGTCTGTAAGGAGAACTCACAACTGGTGAACCAGAGAATGAACTCACAACACATGCATGTGTGAGCTGTGTGTGAGCTACTTGTGCGTGTGAGCTGTGTGTTTGTGAGAGCTGTGTGATACATACGTGTGTGAGCTGCGTGTGAGTGTAAGCTGTGTATGTGAGCTGTGTGATACATGTGTGATATGTGTATGTGTGATATACGTGTATGAGCTGTGTGTGAGTGTGAGCTACTTGTGTGTGTGAGCTATGTAATTCGTGTTTGTGTGAGCTACTTCTGTGTGTGAGCTGTGGGTGATACATGCGTGTGTGCGTGAGCTGTGTGTGAGCTACTTGTGTGTGTGAGCTGTGTGATACATGCGTGTGTGTGAGCTGTGTAATACATGTGTGTGTGTAAGCTGTGTAATACATGTGTGTGTGAGCTGCTTGTGTGTGTGAGCTGTGTTATACGTGTGTGTGAGATGCGTGATAGCTGTGTGAGCGTGAGCTACTTGTGTGTGAGCTGTGTGATACATGCGTGTGTGTAAACGTGAGCTCTGTGTGTGTGAGCGTGAGCTGTGTGATCCATGCGTGTGTGAGCTACTTGGGTGTGTGATACATGCGTGTGTGTGCTGTGTGATACATGTGTGTGTGTGAGATACGTGTGTGATACATGTGAGCTGTGTGAAATACGTGTGAGCTACTTGTGTGTGTGAGCTGTGATACATGCGTGTGTGAGCTGTGTGTGAGCATGAGCTGTGTGAGTTGTGTGATACATGTGTGTGTGATACGTGTGAGCTGTGTGATACATGCGTGTGTGATACGTGTGAGCTGTGTGTGTGAGCGTGAGCTGTGTGATGCTGTGATGCATGCCTGTGTGAGCATGCGCTGTGTGTGAGCTACTTGTGTGTGATACATGTGCGCGTGTGTGTGCTGTGTGATACATGTGTGTGTGAGATACGTGTGTGAGCTACTTGTGTGTGTGTGAGCTGTGATACATGCGTGTGTGTGCTGTGTGAGCTGTGTGTGAGTGTGAGCTGTGTGAGCTACTTGAGTGTGTGAGTTGTGTGATACATGTGAGCTGTGTGTGAACTGTGTGATACATGCATGTGTGATACATGTGAGCCGTGTGTGTGAGCGTGAGCTGTGTGATGCATGCGTGTGTGAGCGTGCGCTGTGTATGTGAGCTACTTGTGTGTGTGATACATGCGTGCATGTGTGTGCTGTGTGATACGTGTGTGACACGTGTGAGCTGTGTGACATACGTGTGTGAGCTACTTGTGTGTGTGTGAGAGCTGTGATACATGCGTGTGTGAGCGTGAGCTGTGTGAGCTACTGGAGTGTGTGAGTTATGTGATACATCTGTGTGTGATACGTCTGAGCTGTGTGTGATTGTGAGCTGTGTGTGAACTGTGTGATACATGCGTGTGTGAGCGTGAGCTGTGTGAGCTACTTGAGTGTGTGAGTTGTGTGATACATGTGTGTGTGATACGTCTGAGCTGTGTGGGATTGTGAGCTGTGTGTGAACTGTGTGATACATGCGTGTGTGATACGTGTGAGCTGGGTGTGTGAGCATGAGCTGTGTGTGAACTGTGTGTTTGAGCTGTGTGATACGTGTGTGAGTTACGTGTGTGTGTGTGAGCTGTGTGATACGTGTGTGAGCGTGAGCTGTCTGAGCTACTTGTGTGGGTGAGCTGTGATACAGTGTGTGTGATACGTGTGAGCTGTGTGTGTGTGAACTAGTTACGTGAGCTGTGAGATACGTGTGTGTGAGCTAAAGCAAAAGTTGGCACAACCTGCCAGTGATCTACGATTTGGGTGAGGACATTCATTGTATGTGGGCTGGTGAATTTTTTTGTGCCAGGGCTGCTTTTTGGTCTCAGTCCGGCCCTGGTCAGCTTGCTAAAATCTCTAGGGAGATTCAAATTCTCTCCAGTCCTATATAGACATTTTATACACCATCCAATTTCAGCCTGTTATATTGAGGTGTAATCTACACTGGGCCTGAGATATCAGTTCAGTGTCCTTGTCATGTCCGCCATGTTTGTCATGTCTGCCATGTCTGTTTTGTCTCAAGAACTCCTGGAGCGATGTGCATATCTTGTCTGCTGTCCTGCATGTTCACTAGAGCAGTGTGCACACTCACCTCATGTCTGAGCTGCAGGATGCCTGCGTTTCTGCTCTGCCTTCTGTGATCTTCTCATCATGTCTAGGAGTCCCTGATCATGTGTCCCTGCCTGGATCCTGCACTGTCTGGTTTTGCAATCATCTCGTCATGTCTGGAACGCTTATCATGTGACGTTTCCTAAAGATCCTGCACTGTCTGGTTCGGTAATCATCTCGTCATGTCTGGAACTATGATCATGTGACCTGTCTAGGTTTCAGCACTGGATCTGCAGTCGTCTCGTCGTGTCTGGAACTCTGATCATGTGACTGTGCTCTGTTATCCTGTGGATCTGAACCCGGAAGTGCTCCCCTGGTCCTGACCTGGAAGAGGAGGTGCTATGCCCTATATCAGGCCGCCCCTTCCTTTGCTCAGGGCCTGAGTATTGTGTAGTGTCCCTGCATGGCTGCTTGGTCTGTGGGGCGCTCCCTCTATTCTGTGCCCTTGCACTCTGCCCTGTCGTGCATCTCTGCACACGCTCCGTGCTCGTACTCCATCTCTTGTCCCGTGCCTTGTCTTATGTTTGTCCGTTGTGCCATGTTCGTCCTTGTCCTGCTTGGACTTGTAGTCCTTCTGTTATTCTCTGCCTTGCCTTTGCTATGCTCTGCCTTGTTCCTCCCTATGGTCTCTGCCTTTGCTTGCTCTGCCTCTCTCTCCTATGGTGCTCTGTAGTGCTCCCTGGCACACGCACCATTCCTTCTCTCTTTCCTCTTGTGCTCTTTTCCATGTCTAGTCCCAAGGCTCTCCCTTGGCCCGGCTCTGGGCTTCGGCCTACGCTCCGCTGCTAGACTCTTTCCTATTATGCTCTCTTGCACGTTTCTAGGCTAGTCCCAAGGTTCTCCCTTGGCCCGGCTCTGGGCTTCGGCCTACGCTCCGCTGCTAGCTCTGTTCTTGCTCTGATCTGATTCCGTGTTTTTGCCTATGCTTCCGTTCCTGGTTCTTTACTCTGCATAAGCTCTGCCTTGTTTCTCGTCTTGTCTTCCCTTGCTCTTTCTTCGTATGCTCTTGCATGCTCCTGGCCTTCCTAGCCTCCTGTCTGTGCCTCAGCCGTGCCCGCCTGCTTGTGCCTCAGCCGTGCTCGTCGGTCAGTGACAGCTGTGTCGCCTGCCATGCCTCAGCCGGGTTCGCTGGAGTCTTGCCCGTCTGTCAGTGCCGCAGCCCGATCAGCTAGCCAGTGCCCCAGCCGTGCTCTCTGTGCTCTCTTGCACCTCACGCTGTTTCCGCACTGTGCTCTGCGTGCTCTCTAAAGCACGCGCAGGCCCTTGCCTGCTCATGGCATATCTCCCCGTGCTTCTATTATAGTACGCGCAGGTTTGGCCATGTACCCTGTCGTGCCCTCTTGCACGCACAGGTTCTAACCTGGTCCTTGAACGCTGTCCCTGGCGTGCCTCTCTGCACGCGCAGGCCTCTGTCTCGCCTGGACCCTGGTGTGCCCCTTTGCACGCTCAGGACTCTATCTCGTACCTTGTGCCTTGGCGTGTCTCTACACACGCACTCTGTCTCGTGCCTTGGCGTGTCTCTACACGCACCCTGTCTTGTGCCTTGGCGTGTCCCCTACACACGCACCTTTGTCTCGCACCTAGCCTTGGACCTCGGCGTGTTCCCTAACATGCACCAAGCCTGGAGATCTGTCTTGCCTCCTTGCCTGAAACCTGGTTTGCCTGCCGGATTCCCGTAACCTGCCGACCGTTGCCAGAGGTCAGGAACCAGATGACTGCGGCCTGATGTCCAGAGCTGATGTCCGCAGCCTGATGCCTGGACCCTGTCGGTCGTTGCCAGTAGTCCGGAGTCCGATGCCATCGCACCCCGTCTTGGATCCTGGCGTGTCCTAGCATGCATTCCTTCTAGGAACTCTTGTGTGATCCCTATCACGTATCCTGTCCTGGACCCTGGTATGTTTTCATGCATGTGTTATGCCTGGAACATTTGGCGTGCCCTTGCACGTATCCTGCCGTGTTTCACTGTTTGTGCCCTGCACCTGATTCCCTGTTATGCCTTGCACCTGAATAAAGTGTGAATCCACGTTTGAGGAAGAAACTGTGTGACTTCACTTTATGTTTGGTATCCAGTCCGTCTTGTTGACAGACACTCAATAGTGTCTCCTTGAGCCGGCCGTCTGGTCCAGCAGTCGTGGTGGCTCACCCCCTTGGTCTTGCCCCTGACACTCCCTGTACAGGGGGTGGATTCTCACAAGGTAAGCTCGCCCTCGGCGGGTGGGTGCCATGACCCAGAGGGTCTACTCAAAAAATGGGCTCAGCAGGAGCTGAGTCCGTCACAGTCCTCAAGTCTGTAGGGAGATTCAAATTCTCCCCAGTCCTATATAGACATTTTATACACCATCCTACTTCAGCCTGTTATATTGAGGTGTAATCTACACTGGGCCTGAGATATTAGTTCAGTGTCCTCAAGTCTGTAGGGAGATTCAAATTCTCCCCAGTCCTATATAGACATTTTATACACCATCCAATTTCAGCCTGTTATATTGAGGTGTAATTTACACTGGGCCTGAGATAATAGTTCAGTGTCCTCAAGTCTGTATGGAGAGTCAAATTCTCCCCAATACTATATTCACCTTGTACCTTTTTTACAGTACCATATTGCTGGTGGTATTTTGGGTACATTTTCCCAAAAATGTGGAAGTGTGTTGTAAGAGGCCGTGGAAGTGGGTGGGGGTTGCCTGCTGGTAATGAAGGTGATGGTGGTGGAGCTGGATCTGCTGGTAGTGGCAAAAGCACAATAGCACCTAATGCAGGAGGTGTTGAGCCTGCGTCATCGTCTGGCTCCACAAGGCCTCGAAGGCTTCCTTTTCTAGTAGTAGGTAAACCACTTTTAAAGCCGGAGCTTCAGGAACAAGTTTTGGTTTACTTTGCTGACACAGTCCCAGCTCTATCGCCTCCTCTTCTGAACTTTCCAAAAATATAAGCACTGAGTCGTCATTGGAGGCTCATGGTCAGGAATAGAGTTGAGCGACTTTTGGTTTTTTAGGGTCGCGTTTCGTTTCGTGAAACCCGACTTTTCCAAAAGTCGGGTCGAGCAAGATCGTCCGATTATAGGGAAAAGTCGGGGTCATCCCGAAACACGAAACCCAATGTAAGTCAATGGGGAATAAAAGTCGGCAGTGAGAGGAGGACAGGAAACACACCTACAGTGCCCATTTGAATGCCAAAAGCATCAATTCTTCTTACTTAAGCTTGTCAACCTTAATTAACTTCATAATACAAGTTACGCACTGAAAAATGGGGGTTATTTGGCTAAAGTTGTGGGGGGGAGGGCTGGCTGCAGGTTTTCATGTGCCCTGGGCGAAAGAGCGCCCCTTTAACACATACCACAACTCATGCTCCGATACGGCAGAGAAATAGCGGTATAGTACAATGAAAAATACCTCACTTTTTACATCTCATGACGAGGCCCATCTATTTCTCCATACAGAATCATTGGTCCCATATAATGTTTGAAACAGTATATGATGAGCTCCACATAATGCTACAGTATATGTTGGTCCCCATGGATGAAGCTCCACTGTTTTATGGGCCCAAATAATGCTCCAAACATAATGGGCCCCATTTCTAATGCTCTAGTGTATAATGGGCCCTGTAAATGCTGCTCCAGTGTCTGATGTCCACCTTTGGAATGTTCCAGTGTATGGTGGGCCCCATCTATCATTCTCCAGAGTATAGTGCTCCCCAAAAATTGCTGTCCCAACATTGAAAACAATCAAATAAGTCTCCTCGCTAGGGAATCCCTGTACGTGTCTGGACTCCTCGTCGTCCCCATCTTCCATCTCACTGCACAGTATTTCAACTTTGCAAGTGCTGTGATCCTGGGCAAGCAGGGGGGGCCCACTCGTTGGCGATGGCACTGGCACAGGGCCCCTGATAGTACGGTGGTGTGTCTGATGGCGGGTGGGCCGAACCTGCACTTTCATCTGCAGCTTCCTCTTTGTCACCGTGTAAGATGGAACTGTATATGGGAAGGGTAACCTGAGTTTCATCAGGGTCAGATTCAGGTCGTGTAGCCTACGGTTAAATTCGACTCCACCTGGGAAAACCTCAACCATGCCAGCTACAGAACAGATGCACACATTGCAAGCTTAATTCCGTTAACGAACGAGACTCCGTCATGCCCCGCGGTTCGAGTCCGGCTTACTAGAGGGACACGTGAGGCTCTGGCACATGAGATTGGCCAATAACTGGTGTGTCATGCCCTTACATGTCCGTGGCTGCATGTGCGCTACACTGAAAAGGCCAGCGTTTGTCGCTTACGGGTGCAGATAACCCGCTGAACAACGTTAGTGATGGGGATCACTGATTACAATTATTACCCGCGAACGATGATTTCCCAGTAAGTGCAGGTCAACCGCAGTTCCGGAATTAGGCCTAACCGTCATTCCTGAAAAAATTAAAAACTTACGTGTGCAAACCACAGGTGCTGTAGCTTGCTTAACAGCTCGCCAGCCGTTCTCACGCCCAGTATGGATTACACGTGATTGCACAAAGGTGAGAAAGGGTACCGTATCCCCAGATAACATGTATGGATAGCGTACACATTCAAAATATATGTCTATACATCAGGAGGCAGGCTCAGACGGTGTTAGGCCCAGTATGGATTGCACGTGATTGCACAAAGGTTAGAAAGGGTACCGTTTCCCCGGATAACATGTATGGATAGCGTACACATTCAAAATATATGTCTCAGGAGGCAGGCTCAGACGGTGTTAGGCCCAGTATGGATTGCACGTGATTGCACAAAGGTTAGAAAGGGTACCGTTTCCCCGGATAACATGTATGGATAGCGTACACATTCAAAATATATGTCTATACATCAGGAGGCAGGCTCAGATGGTGTTAGGCCCAGTATGGATTGCACGTGATTGCACAAAGGTTAGAAAGGGTACCGTATCCCCGGATAACATGTATGGATAGCGTACACATTCAAAATATATGTCTATACATCAGGAGGCAGGCTCAGACGGTGTTAGGCCCAGTATGGATTGCACGTGATTGCACAAAGGTTAGAAAGGGAACCGTTTCCCCGGATAACATGTATGGATAGCGTACACATTCAAAATATATGTCTCAGGAGGCAGGCTCAGACGGTGTTAGGCCCAGTATGGATTGCACGTGATTGCACAAAGGTTAGAAAGGGTACCGTATCCCCGGATAACATGTATGGATAGCGTACACATTCAAAATATATGTCTTAGGAGGCAGGCTCAGACGGTGTTAGGCCCAGTATGGATTGCACATGATTGCACAAAGGTTAGAAAGGGTACCGTATCCCCAGATAACATGTATGGATAGCGTACACATTCAAAATATATGTCTCAGGAGGCAGGCTCAGACGGTGTTAGGCCCAGTATGGATTGCACGTGATTGCACAAAGGTTAGAAAGGGTACCGTATCCCCGGATAACATGTATGGATAGCGTACACATTCAAAATATATGTCTATACATCAGGAGGCAGGCTCAGACGGTGTTAGGCCCAGTATGGATTGCACGTGATTGCACAAAGGTTAGAAAGGGTACCGTTTCCCCGGATAACATGTATGGATAGCGTACACATTCAAAATATATGTCTATACATCAGGAGGCAGGCTCAGACGGTGTCAGGCACAGTATGGATTTGACGGCCCAGATTACACAGCGGAGGAGCAGGGAGAGGTAAAGATTGCAAATGCTGGGGCCCTGCCCAAGCAAGGGGGGCCCACTCGTGGGCGTCGGTACTGGCACTGGGCCCCTCATAGTACAGCGGTGTGTCTGACGGCGGGTATGCACCACCACCGTCAGAGACACTTGATTGCACTATGAGGGACCCTGTGCCAGTGCCCGCGCCCAAGAGTCGGCCTACCCACCTGTCCAGGGCAACGGCACTCGCACGGTGTCGTGCGCTAGGTGGTGACCCCGGCCATGGGGGGGAGGCAGCACAGTTAGGGAGTTTTAGAAAGTGGCATATGTTGATGTTGGACATTCAGCTGATGCAAAAGGCGAAATAGGTGAAGTCCCAGGAAGAGGTGGACCAAAGCAAGCCATTTTTCTGTCACCCTATGTGTCATCAGGGGAAGGTGGGACAAAATCCTTGGAAACCCATGCGTGGTTCATTTTAATGAAGGTTAGATCATCCACATTTTGGGTTGACAGACGGGTCCTTTTTTCTGTCAGGATTGATCCAGCTGCACTGAAGACTCTTTCCGATAGCACACTTGCAGCTGGGCAAGCGAGCTCCTGTAAGGCATATTGGGCCAATTCAGGCCAGGTGTCCAGTTTAGCGGCCCAATAGTCAAAGGGGAATGACCTGTGTGGGAGAACATCGATATGGGAGGAAAAGTAGTTTGTAACCATAGTTGACAACTGCTGTCTCCTGTCACTTTCCGTCGATGCAGTATTACCAGTTGTGTGAGCGGTATTTGAAAAATCAGTCCACAACATTGTCATGAAACCCCTGTCTCCAACGCCACTTCTGCTGTGTGCACCACGAACACCTCTGCCAAGCTACCCCCGGCCCGTACGGCTCGTGTGAGTACCATCACCGCTGCTGTGTGCTGGGAATGCCTCAAGCAACAGATTTACCAGAGTTGCTTGTTTATTAGCCAATATTAGGTCAAGGTTCTCCTGTGGCATGATGTTTTGTAATTTGCCTTTATAGCGTGGATCCAGGATGCTGGCCAACCAGTAGTCGTCATCGTTCATCATTTTGGCAATGCTGGGGTCCCTTTTTAGGATCTGCAAGGCATAATCTGACATGTGGGCCAATGTTCCCGGTGTCAATGATGCACTGCGAGTGCTGGGTAGAGGAGCACTTTCTGGCAAATCCACATCCCTCCAGTCACGCACAAACCCTGTACCAGACCTTGCCACGCCAACATTTTCACTTGCCCCACGAGATGCATCCTCCTCCCCTAAGTAATCATCCCCATCATCATCCTCCTCCTCCTCTTCTTCCTCCACCTCGTCCAGGAGAGGTCCCTGAGCAGACAATGGCTGAATGTCATCAAGGATTCCCTCCTCCTCTTCCTCCTCATTAACATTGGCTGCAGACGCCTGCTCCTTAAGGTGCGTCAAAGTTTGCATGAGCAGACGCATAAGTGGGATGCTCATGCTTAGGATGGCGTCGTCTGTGCTTACCAGCCGTGTGCATTCCTCAAAACACTGAAGGACTTTACAGAGGTCTTTCAGCTTCGACCACTGCACACCTGTCAACTCCATGTCTGCTCTCAAAGTGCCTGGCCGTGTATCCTCCCACAAATGCATTATGGCCTGCCTCTGCTCGCACAGCCGCTCCACCATGTGCAGGATGGAGTTCCACCTTGTTGCAATGTCGATAATGAGGCGGTGGTTGGGAAGGTGGAGCAATCGCTGCAGCTTCTGCATACGAACGGAGTGTACAGGCGACCGGCGGATGTGCACACACAGTCTTCGCACCTTCTGGAGCAGGGCTGTTAACTCCGGATAATTTTTGAGGAAGCACTGCACCACCAGGTTCAAGGTGTGAGCCAAGCAAGGTATGTGGCTGAGTTTTGAAAGGGCTATGGCTGCCCCAAAATTCCGGCCGTTATCACTAACTACCTTGCCTGCCTCAAGATGTACACTGCCCAGCCATGACTCAGTTTGTCGCTTCAAGTACTCGGCCAGCACCTCGGCGGTGTGTCTGTCGCCCAAACACATCATCTGCAACACAGCCTGCTGACGCTTTGCACTAGCTGCTCGATAGGGGGACACCTCGTGTGCAACAGTGGCAGCTGCAGATGGAGTGCTCGTACGACTGCGCTCTGTGGACGAGCTTTCGCTTCTGGAGGAGGAGGAGGAGGAGGAGGGTCGAACGCCTACAGCCAACTGTTTCCTATACCGTGGGCTAGTCAGCACTGTCCCACCACCGCTGTCCCCTGTGGACCCTGCATCCACCACATTAACCCAGTGCGCAGTGATGGACACGTAACGGCCCTGGCCATGCCGACTGGACCATGCATCAGTTGTGAGGTGCACTTTCCGCTCACTGACTGCTTGAGTGCATGGACAATGCGGTCTTTCACATGATGGTGGAGGGCTGGGATGGCTTTGCGAGAGAAGAAGTGGCGACTGGGTAGGTCATAGCGTGGTACTGCATAGGCCATGAGTTCGCGGAAAGCTGTGCTTTCCACCAACCGAAAGGGCATCATCTCAAACGAGATTAGTTTGGCAATGTGGGCGTTCAAACCCAGTGTACGCGGATGAGAGACTGAGTACTTTCTTGACCTACTCATAGTGTCTGGGAGGGTGAGCTGGACTTGAGAGCTGCATATGGTGGAAGTAGCGGTGGACAGGGCGGACTGAGAGAGGGTTGATGATGGTGATGGAGTTGGTGTTCTTTTTGATGGCCTAGAATCAGTCTTTCGTTGATATAACAGTGGGATTCCCTGACTGCTGTGGCCTTGCAACGACACCTCAACATTTGCTGCTGTGCTAACCGGTGGGCTTACAGTGGGGGAAACAATGTAGCGTTGCTGACTACCTTCGTTGTGATCAGTTGCACATGTGGCACTTAAAGTTTGGTGTTGTGTCCACGCTTGCAAGTGCATGCTGGTTAAATGTCTAAGCATGCAACTGGTATTCAAATTTTTCAGATTTTTCCCTCGGCTAAAGGTCTTTGCGCACTTCTTACAGAGAACCTTGGCCTGATCATGAGGATTTTGTTCAAAAAAGTGCCACACTGCACTCTTCCTACTTTGGCAGACATTTTGCGGCCTAGCACGCTGTGATCTTTTGACCCTCTGGACAAGCTGTCCAGCAACTCTTTTGATGTTTGGAACCTGTCTTTGGAGTGCTCCGGGCCTGCCAGATAACAGCTGTTGCGATGTCGATGTCTGCTGTGGATGCTCCTCATCTGAGCTATTGGAAGCAGCACCCTCTTCCCCCAATGGATGCCAATCTGGGTCAACAACTGGGTCATCCATCACCTCCTCTTCTATGTCATGTGCACCTTCCTCTGTGTCACCGTGTATGGTGGTATAGTGTGCGGGAAGGGGCACCTGAGTCTCATCAGGGTCAGAATCTGGCTCTGTACACTGCGAGGACAATGTAGTGCTCTGAGTGAATGTACCAACAGAATCATCCATCAGCGGCTGTGCATCAGTGCACTCCATGTCAGATTCATCTTGGCCTGGGTAATTCACCATTTCACTTGATAATCCAGGCATGGTATGTGAAAACAGCTCCATGGAGTAATCAGTAGTGTGGCCTGCGTCATCCTTCAATCTTGGTTGGGGTGAAGGACACAAGGAAAGGTGTGGTTCATGAACATGAGCCTCCAATGACGACTCAGTGCTTTTACTTTTTACAACTGAAGAAGAGGAGGCGATAGAGCTGGAGGCTGAGTCAGCAATGTAAGACAAAACTTTTTCCTGATGCTCTGGCTTTAAAAGCGGTTTGCCAACTCCTAGAAAACTAAGCGTTCGAGGCCTTATGTAGCCAGACGATGACGCAGGCTCAACACCTCCTGCATTCGGTCCCATTTTGCTCTTGCCACTACCATCAGATCCACCACCAACACCATCATTACCAGCTGCCAACCCCCGCCCAATTCCAAGGCCTCTTCCACCAGCCTTCCTCATTTTTGGTAGAAATGTAGACAAAATCCAACAAACTATATAGTAATGTAAAGCAAGGTACAAGGTGTCTATAGGACAGGGGAGATTTTGAATTTCTGCAGACACTTGTGGACACTGGACACTTTTGGATTGTGTGAGGCCCACTGATATCTGAGCGCTATGTCACAGGCTCGATGGCACAGCTGTGACCAAAGTGACTAGAGGATAAGGGAGATTTTGATTCTCTGCACACACTTTTGGACACTGGACACTTTTGGATTGTGTGAGGCCCAATGAATATCTGAGCGCTATGTGACAGGCTCGATGGCACAGCTGCTGTGACCAAAGTGACTAGAGGATAAGGGAGATTTTGAATCTCTGCACACACTTTTGGACACTGGACACTTTTGGATTGTGTGAGGCCCACTGATATCTGAGCGCTATGTCACAGGCTCGATGGCACAGCTGTGACCAAAGTGACTAGAGGATAAGGGAGATTTTGAATCTCTGCACACACTTTTAGACACTGGACACTTTTGGATTGTGTGAGGCCCAATGAATATCTGAGCGCTATGTGACAGGCTCGATGGCACAGCTGTGACCAAAGTGACTAGAGGATAAGGGAGATTTTGAATCTCTGCACACACTTTTGGACACTGGACACTTTTGGATTGTGTGAGGCCCAATGAATATCTGAGCGCTATGTGACAGGCTCGATGGCACTGCTGTGACCAAAGTGACTAGAGGATAAGGGAGATTTTGAATCTCTGCACACACTTTTGGACACTGGACACTTTTGGATTGTGTGAGGCCCACTGATATCTGAGCGCTATGTCACAGGCTCGATGGCACAGCTGTGACCAAAGTGACTAGAGGATAAGGGAGATTTTGAATCTCTGCACACACTTTTGGACACTGGACACTTTTGGATTGTGTGAGGCCCAATGAATATCTGAGCGCTATGTGACAGGCTCGATGGCACAGCTGCTGTGACCAAAGTGACTAGAGGATAAGGGAGATTTTGAATCTCTGCACACACTTTTGGACACTGGACACTTTTGGATTGTGTGAGGCCCACTGATATCTGAGCGCTATGTGACAGGCTCGATGGCACAGCTGTGACCAAAGTGACTAGAGGATAAGGGAGATTTTGAATCTCTGCACACACTTTTAGACACTGGACACTTTTGGATTGTGTGAGGCCCAATGAATATCTGAGCGCTATGTGACAGGCTCGATGGCACAGCTGTGACCAAAGTGACTAGAGGATAAGGGAGATTTTGAATCTCTGCACACACTTTTAGACACTGGACACTTTTGGATTGTGTGAGGCTCAATGAATATCTGAGCGCTATGTGACAGGCTTGATGGCACAGCTGTGACCAAAGTGACTAGAGGATAAGGGAGATTTTGAATCTCTGCACACACTTTTGGACACTGGACACTTTTGGATTGTGTGAGGCCCAATGAATATCTGAGCGCTATGTGACAGGCTCGATGGCACAGCTGTGACAAAAGTGACTAGAGGATAAGGGAGATTGGATTGCTTTTAAAAAAGCAGTTTTCGGAGCAGTGGGTAAACAGCAATGCCAGCCTGTCAGGAAGCCTTAAAAGGCAGCCCAACAACCAACACCACTGATACACCACAATATAGCCTCCCCTTGCACTGCACACACAGTGACTGGTGTGTTGTGCAGGCAAAATTGCTAACAGCAGAAGCAGTTTTTTTTTCTTCTCAGCAGGACAAAAAAAAAAAATTGGGATTGCTTTTAAAAAAGCAGTTTGCGGAGCAGTGGGTAAACAGCAATGCAGGAATGTCAGGAAGCCTTAGAAGGCAGCCCAACAACCTACACCACTGATACACCACTATATAGCCTCCCCTTGCACTGCACACACAGTGACTGGTGTGTTGTGCAGGCCAAATCGCTAGCAGCAGAAGCAGTTTTTTTGTCTTCTTCCCTGCCTAACGCTCTCCCTACAGAATCAGCAGCAACCTCTCCCTATACTGAGATCGGCAGAAGTAAGATGGCGGTCGGCGTGCACGCCCTTTTATACCCCCTGTGACGCCCACCAAAGCAAGCCAATCACTTGCATGCCCTTCTGAAAGATGGTGGTGACCCCTGCCTATGTCATCACGTTGCCCACAGTGTCCGTGGATCCTGATTGGCTGAAAAAGAGCGCAAAACAATCTTTTGAAATGCGACTTTGGCGCGTAAGTCGCCGACCTCGTGGCCGACCTCATCCTAGGGTCGGGTTTCGTTTCATGAAACCCGACTTTGCCAAAAGTCGGCGACTTTTGAAATTTTTCGACCTGTTTCGCTCAACTCTAGTCAGGAACCACACCTTTCCTTGTGTCCTTCACCCCTACCAAAAGTAAAGGATGCGGCAGGCCACACTACAGATTACTCCATGGAGCTCTTTTCACATACCATGCCTGGGTTATCAAGTCAAATCGTGAATTACCCAGTCCAAGAAGAATCTGACATGGAGTGCACTGATGCACAGCCACTGCTAGATTTATCTGCTGGTACATTCACTCAGAGCACTACATTGTCCTCGCAGTGTACTGAGCCAGAATCTGACCCTGATGAAACTCAGGTGCCCCTTCCCGCATACTATACCACCTTACATGGTGACACAGAGGAAGGTGCACATGACATTGAAGAGGAGGTGATGGATGACCCAGTTGTTGACCCAGATTGGCATCCATTGGGGGAAGAGGGTGCCGCTGCCAATAGCTCAGAAGAGGAGGAGGAGCATCCGCAGCAGGCATCGACATCACAACAGCTGTTATCTGGCAGGCCCGGAGCAGTCAAAAAACGGGTTATAAAAACCAAACGAGTTGCAGGACAGCTAGGCCAGATGGTCAAATTAGCGCAGCGTGCAAGGCCTCAAAATGTCTTCCATAGTAGGAAGAGTGCAGTGTGGCACTTTTTTGAACAAAATCCTAATGATCAGGCAAAGGTTATCTGTAAGAAGTGCGCAAAGACCTTTAGCCGAGGGAAAAATCTGAGAAATTTGAATACCAGTTGCATGCTTAGACAATTAACCACCATGCACATGCAAGCGTGGACGGACTACCAAACCTCACGTACCACATGTGCAACTGCTCCCAATGAAGGTAGTCAGCAACGCTACATCGTTTCCCCCACTGTAAGCCCACCGGTTAGCACACCACCAGCAGCAAATGTTAAGGTGTCGTCGCAAGGCCAAAGCAGTCAGGGAATCACAATGTTATTGCTACGAAAGACTGAATCTAGGCCATCAGAAAGAACACCAACTCCATCGCCATCATCAACCCTCTCTCAGTCCGCCATGTCCACCGCTAGTTCCACCATATGCAGCTCTCAAGTCCAGCTCACCCTACCAGAGACTATGAGTAGAACAAGAAAGTACTCATCCTCTCATCCGCGTACACTGGGTTTGAACGCCCACGTTGCCAAACTAATCTCGTTAGAGATGATGCCCTACCAGTTGGTTGAAGGCTAAGCTTTCGCGAACTCATGGCCTACGCAGTACCACGCTATGACCTACCCAGTCGGCACTTCTTTTCTTGCAAAGCCATCCCAGCCCTCCACCTTCATGTAAAAGACCGCATTGTCCATGCACTCAAGCAATTAGTGAGTGGAAAGGTGCACCTCACAACAGATGCATGGTCCAGTAGGCATGACCAGGGCCGTTACGTGTCCATCACTGTGCACTGGGTTAATGTGGTGGATGCAGGGTCCACAGGGGACAGTGGCGGTGGGACAGTGCTGCCTAGCCCACGGTATAGGAAACAGTTGGGTATAGGCGTTCAACCCTCCTCCTCCAGAAGCGAAAGCTCGTCCACAGAGCGCAGTCGCACGAGCACTCCATCCGCAGCTGCCAGTGTTGCACACTCGGTGTCCCACTATCGAACAGCTAGTGGTATGCATCAGCAGTCTGTGTTGAAGATGATGTGTTTGGGCGACAGACACACTGCGGAGGTACTGGCCGACTACTTGCAGCAACAAACTGAGTCATGGCTGGGCAGTCTACATCTTGAGGCAGGCAAGGTAGTTAGTGATAACGGCCGGAATTTTGGGGCAGCCATAGCCCTTTCAAAACTCCGACACATGCCTTGGCTGGCTCACACCTTGAACCTGGTGGTGCAGTGCTTCCTCAATAATTATCCGGAGTTAACAGGGCTGCTCCAGAAGGTCCGAAGACTGTGCTTGCACATCCGACGGTCGCCCGTACACTCCAGTCGTATGCAGAAGCTGCAGCGATTGCTCCACTTTCCCAAGCACCGCCTAATTATCGACGTTGCAACAAGGTGGAACTCCACCCTGCACATGGTTGAGAGGCTGTGCAAACAGAGGCAGGCAGTAATGCATTTGTGGGAGGATACACGGCCAGGCACTTTGAGGGCAGACATGGAGTTGTCGGGTGTGCAGTGGTTGAAGCTGAAAGACCTCTGTAAAGTCCTTCAGTGTTTTGAGGAATGCACACGACTGGTAAGCGCAGACGATGCCATCCTAAGCATGAGCATCCCACTTATGCGTCTGCTCATGCAAACTTTGACGCACATTAAGGAGCAGGCGTCTGCAGCCGAGGAGGATGAGGAAGAGGAGAGAGAAGCCTTGATGACAGGCAGCCATTGTCTGCTCCGGGACCTCTCCTGGACGAGGTGGAGGAAGAAGAGGAAGAGGAGGAGGAGGATGATGATGGGGATGATTATTTAGCGGAGGAGGATGCTTCTCATGGGGCAAGAGAAAATGTTGGTGTGGCAAGGTCTGGTACAGGGATTGTGCGTGACTGGAGGGATGTGGATTTGCCAGAAAGTGCTCCTCCACCCAGCACTCGCAGTGCATCATTGACACCTGGAACATTGGCCCACATGTCAGATTATGCCTTGCAGATCCTAAAAAGAGACCCCCCGCGTTGCCAAAATGATGAACGATGACGACTACTGGTTGGCCAGCATCCTGGATCCACGCTATAAAGGCAAATTCCAAAACATCATGCCACAGGAGAACCTTGACCTAATATTGGCTAACAAACAAGCAACTCTGGTAAACCGTTTGTTTGAGGCATTCCCAGCATACAGCAGCGGTGATGGTTCTCCAACGAGCCGTAGGGGGCAACATGGAAGAGGTGTTCGTGGTGCACACATCAGAAGTGGCGTTGAAGACAGGGGTTTCATGACCATGTTGTGGACTGATTTTTCAAGTCCCGCTCACACGACTGGTAATACTGCATCGATTGAAAGTGACAGGAGACAGCAGTTGTCAACTATGGTTACAAACTACTTCTCGTCCCATATCGATGTTCTCCCTCACAGGTCATTCCCCTTTGACTATTGGGTCTCTAAACTGGATGCCTGGCCTGAATTTGCACAATATGCCTTACAGGAGCTCGCTTGCCCTGCTGCTAGTGTGCTATCGGAAAGAGTCTTCAGTGCTGCTGGATCAATCCTGACAGAAAAAAGGACCCGTCTGTCGACCCAAAATGTTGATGATCTAACCTTCATTAAAATGAACCATGCATGGGTTTCAAATGATTTTGTCCCACCTTCCCCTGATGACACATAGGATGCCAGAAAAATGGCTCGCTTTTGTCCTCCTCTTCCTCAGACTTCTTCAATTCCTCCATTTGCAGCTGCTGAATGTCCAACATCAACATATGCCATTTTTTAAACCTCCCTAACTGGGCTGCCTCCCCCCCCATGGCCGGGGTCACCACCTAGCGCACGCAACCGTGTGAGTGCCATTGCCCTGGACAGGTGGGTGGGCCGACTCTTGGGCGCCGGCACTGGCACAGGGTCCCTCATAGTGCTATCAAGTGTCTCTGACGGTGGGGGTGCACACCCGTCGTCAGACACACCGGCATACTATGAGGGGCCCAGTGCCAGTACCGACGCCCATGAGTGGGCCCCCTTTGTTTGGGCAGGGCCCCAGCATTTGCAATATTTACCTCTCCCTGCTCCTCCGCTGTGTAGTCTGGGCTGTCAAATCCTTCCATGGGACTGCCACTACAAATTTGGTGAACGGATAGATGATGGTTAAGATGTTGCTATGCCCTGTCCTACTGGCCGGGCTCTAGCTTCAGATGATCAATGGCTTCCATTTCTTATGGACGTCAACTCACAGTGAGATGCAGTGGTGGTTTATCATCAGCTTTCACAGTTTTCCTACTCACAGACGTGTGACATTCCTGCCCACATTTTTAAATGTGCCCTCTCATGCCAATCCAATAGAATCGCCTACAGGCTGTGGCTTCTGTCTTTTGCACTCCAAAGTTACCTGAGAGATCATGATAGGCAGTGAGGACAATGTCTACATCTCTCCCTGTGATCAAAATTTGATGGAGATGAGTAACGGTGATGGGATTAACGGTACTGCGATACAGCAACCCTTTCTTCACAAAGAACTGTTTTCGCTGTCTCCACACACAAAGTAATTGAGGGTCAGCATCGCCTCTGAGAATTCTCCCGGGAGTTTTCCCCCTGATTAATAATTCCTAAATTTCTGCAATCACTCGACTTTATGTCTGTACTTTTATCCATCTCGTTTCCTCTTGCGGAGAGTCTGGACTGTCTTACTGAGACAGAAATATATATGAGGATTTAAAAATACCCCAACAGTGTATACTGGTGTACGCTTCAAAAACATTTCCTTTTTTCTACTTTTTAGATTGTTGTCTAATCCATACTGAGGCTGTGAGTGTCTTTGTCGGACTCTGGAAATAAACACAGAGGTTTTAAATGTTTAAACTATGCTATATATACCTGTTATCCGGTGATACTGTACCCTTTCTCAACTTTCTGCAATCTTGTCGAATCCATACTGTGCCTGAGACCGTCTGTGTCTGCCTCCTGATTACAGATGAGTGGAACTGTTGGCCAAGTTCAAATTCTAGCTGTTTTGGGTGGTGTTAGATCCGTTCGTCGAACTACAACACTTTGATTAAAATTCGGCTGTTCGAGTTTCCGTTCGAGAACGTTTCGTTAAAGAAAAGCGTATCTTTTTTTCACATTAATAATGGTTTTCAATGATAATAGACAGTTTTAGGGCATAGTGGCGGTGTCTGGTAGCCAGCGGTGTAGTACACCTGTGAAGGAGCTACACCGTGTGTGTTTCTAATAATTTTTTACCGCATATTGTCCTGAAAATCCTTTTGGGCCTAGTAACTGTGTCTGCTACTCAGAAGAGGAGCCCACCCGTGAACCGAGCTATGCCGCCTGTTTATGAAAGAACCAGTTTTTGACTGCATTTACACCACTTAATACTTTGGGCCTAGTAACTGTGTATGCTACTCAGCAGAGTTGGCCACCCGTGAACCAAGCTATGCCGCCTGTTTATGTAAGAACTGTGTGCTACTCAGCAGAGGAGCCCAGCTGTTAAGCAAGCTACAGCACCTGTGGTTTGGACACTTAATTTTTTCACATTCTTTCTGGAATGCCGTTTAGGACTAATTCCGGAATTATGGTTGACCTGCACTTACTGGGAAATGCTTGTTCGCGGGGAAGAATTGTAATCCCAGATCCCCATCACTAACAGGGTTCAGCGTGTTATCCGCACCTGTAAGCGATACACGCTTGTCCTTTCATTGTAGCACGCGTGCAGCCCCGGACATGTAAGGGCATGACAGACCTGTTATTGGCCGATCTCGCATGCCAGAGCCTCGCGTGTCCCTCTAGTAAGCTGGACGCGGACCGCGGGGGCATGCCTGAGTCTCGTTCGTTAACGGAATTAAGCTTGCAATCTGTGCAGCTCTTTTGTGGATGGCATGGTTGAGGTTGCCAGTGTTGAGTCCAATTAAGCCGCAGGCTCCACTCCTGGTGGTGACCTTCTGGACAATCCTTTAAGGTTCAGCTTTGCAACCATACTGCCCCCGGAAACCAAACACTTTTCCTGACAGTGACATTCTGGTCAAAGAGTGCGATGACATCACGTCTGTACGCCCTCTGCCTAAACAGTCCAAGTGCAGAGAGATGGAAGATGGGGACGAGCAGGAGTCCAGAGTACAGGGATTCCCTAGGGAGGAGACTTATTTAATTGTTTTAAAGGTTGGGAGCAATTTTTGGGGAGCACGATACTCTGGAGAATGATATCTGGGGCCCACCATACACTGGCCATAATACTGTATGGAGTAATATACTGTCTGTTTTTGGAGCTATTGGAGAATTTAAAATGGATATCAGTCATGTGATGTAAGAATTGAAGTATTTTTCATTGTACTGTACCAATATTTCTCTGCCGTATCAAAGGATCATGAATTGTGTCATGTGTTAAAGGAGCCCAGTGGCACTCTTTGGCCCTGGGCCCACGAAAATCTGGAGCCAGCACTACCCCCCCCCCACAACTTTAGCCAAATAACCCCCAGTTTTCAATGCCTAACTATTATTATAAAGTAAATTAAGGTTGACAAGCTTAAGGAATAAGAATTGATGTTTTTGGCATTAAAATGGGCACTCTAGGTGTGTTTCCAGTCCTCCACTCACTGCCGACTTTTCTTCCCCATTGACTTACATTGGGTTTCGTGTTTAAGTCGGCCTTCGACTTTTCACGATAATCGGACGATTTCGTTCGACCCGACTTTTGCGAAAGTCTGGTTTCGTGAAACCCGACTCGACCCGAAAAAAGGCAAAGTCGCTCATCTCTTATTATAATGTATATTGATATGATGCATGAAAGACATAGGCTAGGTCTTAGGACATAACATAGTGTTTGCATAGAATGTAGGTGAAAGGGGACTATTCCCCAGGACCAGACAACAGGGTCAGGGAGAAACTTAAAGGTGGGACTAGCCCACAGGGGAGGGCTTAGTGCTAGGGCAAGTGACCTGCTTCCTGAAGTTAGTCAGAGAAGTGTTATAGTCTGAAGAAGTTACAAGTGTGCAATGCTGCGGTTTGGGTAAACTACAGCAAAGGAGACAAGAGACAATGAGGTAGCGTGACTAGAAACTGACAGAAGAGGCAGAGTGGCCTTCTACATTAAAGGCAGGGCCGGCTCCAGGTTTTTGAGGGCCCCGGGTGAAAGAGTCTCAGTGGCCCCCCCTTTAACACATACGACGATTTATGCCGTGTGACATCCGTGGTGCCAGCCAAAACGGACTTGTCTCCATGTGGATCACACGGACACGCATTTGATCCACACAGACACTCGCTCTGTGGCAAAACGCGTTCATGTGAAGGAGGCTATTGATTAGTAGTGTACATTTGAAAGAAAGAACAGAGAGAGAGAAAGAAAGAACAGAGAGAGAACAGAAAGAGAGAAAAAAAGAACAGAGAGAAAGCAAGAAAGAGGGGAAAGAAAGAACAGAGAACAAAAGAACAGAGAGAAAGAAAGGAAGAGCAGAGAGAGAAAGAAAGATTAGAGAGAGAAAGAAAAGAACAGAGAGAAAGAGAAAGAAAGAGGGGAAGAAAGAAAGAACAGAGAGAGCGAAAGAGGGGAAAGAAAGAACAGTGAAAGAAAGAGGGGAAAGAAAGAAAGGAGAAAAGAAAAAAGAAAGAGAGAAAAAGAACAGAGAGAAAGAGTGGACAGAAAAAAAGAACAGACAGAGAAAGAAAGAAAGAAAGAAAGAAAGAAAGAGGGGAAAAAACAACAGAGAGGGAGAGAGAATGAAAGAGGGGAAAGAAAGAACGGAGAAAGAAAGAACAGAGAGAGAAAGTAAGAGTGGACAGAAAGAAAGAACAGGGAGAGAGAGAGAAAAAGAAGGAGGGGAAAGAAAGAACAGAGAGGCAGAGAGAAAAAAAAGAGGGGAAAGAACAAAGAGAGAAAGAAAGAAAGAGGGGAAAGAAACAAAGAACAGAGAAAGAAAGAAAGAAAGAAGGGAAAGAACAAAAGAACGGAGAGAGAGAAAGAGAAAGAAAGAACAGAGAGAGAAAGAAAGAGAGGAAAGAAAGAACAGAGAGAGAGAAAGAACAGAGAAAGAAAGAGAACAGAGAGAGACAGAAAGAAAGAACAGAGAGAGAGAAAGAAAAAAAAGATTTGAGAGAAAGAAAGAACAGAGAGAGAGAAAGAAACAGAGAGAGAAATAAAGATTCTATAAAGATACTATAGCAGCACAGCTCCCATTGTAGTGCCCACCTGAGCCTCCTGGTGCAGAACATATCATGGTCCGCACACAAGGCAGGCATCCCCGATTCCAAGGCGATCCCGCTGTCCGCGCTGTCAGAGGAGGACACGGTGATGGATCTGAAGAATTCCCTGAAGTGCCTGAATAGTTCCGTCACAATCTCCTCCCGAAATTACCTCAATTTTGGTCAGCTTCCAGCACGTCACTTCCGGTAGAACATCACGTGCTAGTTTTAAAGTGCTCCTTGGGGCTTTGCCGTGTACTCCTGTGTCCGCGGGAAAAGTAAGCTCCCAGCTGGGGCAGTCTCTCTCTCAAAATCGGGACTGTCTCGCTGGAGACCCACCGTACACCTCGTACACGTATGGCTCCTCTTTGTATGCCTCGTACACACACGGCTCCGCTCCGTACACCTTGTACACACGCAGCTTCACTCCGTATACCTCATACACACCCGGCTCTGCTCCGCTCCATAAACACACAGCTCAGCTCTGTACATACAGGGCTCCTTTCCATACACCTCGTACACACACGGCTCTGCTCCGTACACCTCATACACATCCGGCTCCGCTCCGTAAACCTCGCACACATGTGGCTCCGCATAACTCATAAACATGCGGCTCCGCACACCTCGTACACACACGGCTCCACTCCGTACACCTTGTACACATGCAGCTCCGCACCGTACACACATGGCTCCGGGCTCCACACCGTACACCTCATACACACACGGCTCTGCTCCGCACACCTCCCACACACATGGCTCCGCTCTGTGCACCTCGTAAACACATGGCTCTGTTCTGTACACCTTGTACACATAAGCTTTACCTCATCCAGCACCATGACAACCAGCACAGCAGAGTCCTGCAGCCACAGAGGCCCCTGATCATGTGACACCTGACTCCTCCCCTCCTGTGACCTCATCACAGGTCCTGTGCCGCACACAAGAAAACAGCGGTAGCGATGACTCATTTCTGGCTGTGAGGGGCTGCGTGGGTCCCTTGGGGAGGGTTGGGAGCTATGTATGGTATCCCAGACAGCGTGAGTGGGCCCCCTCGTCTCGCCAGGGCCCCGACACTGATGCCGGCCCTGCTTAAAGGGGTCCTTGGATAGGACAAAGTTTCACGAGAAACCCTGAGCTTGTTAAACGCAGAAGAAGGTATAGACCTAAAGAGGACTGAGTCTGTTGGACTAGTGAGAGTCCCAAGTGGTAGATCCTGGGCGTCCATAGCGATAGGATGTGGAGCCACTGAACGGATGTAGAGAAAGTCGCTGAACTGTACTGCAGTGACAAGCTAGGCTGTGACAAAGTAGGGCAAAGCAGTGTGCTATATAGGCTCTGGAGTAGACTACAGTGGAAGGATGATGTCAGTGAAAAGGCATCTTTCTGTGAATGAAAAATGCTTAAGTGCACCTGCTATCCCTTGAACATAACCCTCATCAAGTTCAGTAAAGTTCCCATGTTTGAACAGAAGTCTCCTTTACTAATCTATGGAACTCATGGTCCTGGCCAGCCAACACCATTGGTTACCAGCGGCCTGCATGGGCCGGGGGTGTCAGACACACGACACTTGCCTCATTGCTTGCAGCTACCACCCTGGGAGCCATTCCATTTATATACAGAGTTTGTGAGCGCCTAAACGTACGTTTTTTTTTCTCCTTGTGTAGCATTTGAAATGTTTGCATCCTGCATAGTGGTGCGCATCCTAAACTAATCTTTAAATATTTGTTCTGCAGAGGATGCTACAGGGGAAAGTTATACAGTGGTATGTAAAAGTTTGAGCATATGGGTCGCCCTCCCAGGGCTGTGGGGTACTCGGTGCCGGGCCCGTGGGTTTCAATGGGGGTTGTCACAGCGGCGGTGACCCGGCCCGTGGCCCTGGGCGCCCATTGTAAAATGGGGGTTGTCAGTAGTGTGCTTATGGTGATGAAAGTCTATAAGTGATTCGTGATGCCACCTGTGGTGTTCGGCAAGGGAGATGTTAAGCCGACGCTGCATGCAGATCCTCTGGGACTGATGGTATGGCGCAGCAAGGATGTTATAGCTCCCCACAGGTGAAGTTGTACTCCTAGGGCAGAGTGGGTGAAGTGACACGTAGATGGTATAGTGTCTGGCGCAAGGGATGTAGCAGTACTGGGCGAGTTGGCGCAAGAATGAGTGGAGGACACCAGGGCATGTAGTTCCAAAGCTTTACTCACAGTCTCTTGTACAAACAGGTGCCTGCCTCCGTGCCGTGTCCTCTGGGTCAGGGACTCAGTCAACCTCCAGGCCAGATGGAATACTCCTTTCCAACACTCCGCCAACATGTGCCTTTCTGAACGTCTCCTCTTATAGCGCCTTTGAATGAAGTACTCCTAGTACTGAGTTACACTGGAGTTCCTCCTGTCCGATGTTCTTATGAACTCTACTTGTACGGCAGACAGCTGTAGCCTGCTTCGGGGACTCTTGCTACTAAGTCCTGGCTCACTATCCAGTTGCTGTTGTGTCCCCAAGTCTTGTGTGGGAATAAAGTGGTCACTCACTACTTCTATTCCTCCGATGTCTGCTGCAGGACCATTAGTATCCATACAACCTCGGGGACCGGGCCCCGGCCTTGCGCTTAGAACTCCTAGGAAGGGTTCTCTTCTAACCCACGTCCTCTGTTCTCTTTTACTCCTCACGTTCCGTACTAATCTTTCTTTCTATGGAGAATCAGGCTTTCAGTCTATGTTGCAGTCTATGTTGCTCTCTGTCTTCCTTTCCCGTGCCAGCAGATCCTGGTCACTGGGATCTGCTGCAGCACTTCCATCCATCTATCCCTCTCTCCGGGGATCTCCTTCTCTCTCCAACTCTCTGACCAACTGACTCCCTATCCTTAACTCTTTCCACTCTTTGTAATGTAAACTAACTCCACCCACCTCCCAGCACGTTTCTGGTTCCATGCAGGGAGCCACCAATGGGTGCTTTGCTATACTCCAAGCAGGGAGCCGCCGAAGGTGCTTTGCTACACTACTTTGTGGTGTGGGGTGCAGGTGTTGGAGTGTGGTCAGGTGTTTCCACCTTACCTGGATGGTGGGGTGCCACACCTCAGGAGGAGGTGCAGTACCTCTGTGGCAACTGAGCCTCAGGGGCACCACACATACCTGGTCGAAATTTCTGTTGTTGTGAACAGCAAGTTGAAGTCATAGATGACACATTTCCTTTGTATTGTAGGCAAAGAAAACATATATATATATATAAATTTTTCATTTTTACCTTTTAAAAAATACAGAAAGGAAAATGGGCCTATGCTGAAATTTGGGCATCCTGCATGGTTAGTAGTTAGTAGCGCCCCCTTTTGAAAGGATCACAGCTTGTAAATGCTTTTTGTAGCCAGACAAGACTCTTTCAATTCTTGTTTGAGGGATTTTCATCCATTCTTCCTTGGAGAATTCCTCCAGTTCTGTGAGATTCCTGGGTTGTCTGCTATTTTGAGGTCTAGTCACAGATTTTCTATGATGTTCAGATCTGGGGACTGTGAGGGCTATTGTAAAACCTTCAGCTTGCTCCTTTTGAGGTTTTCTATTGTGGATTGTGACGTGTGTTTAGGATCATTATCCATTTGTAGACGCCATCCTCTTCCTCTTTTCAACTTCAGCTTTTTACAGATGTGCTATGTTTGAATCAAGAATTTGTTGAAATTTCATTGAATCCATTCTTCCCTCTACTCATGAAATGTTCCCTGTGCCATTGGCTGCAACACAAGCCTAAAAGCATGATTGATCCACCCACGTGCTTAATGTTTGGCGAGATGTTCTTTTCCCTGAATTCTGTGCTCTTTTAACTTCACACATTCCTTTGATTATTGTGGCTAAAGCATTCTACTGTATTTTAACCTCGTCGGTGCACAGGACTTGTTTCCCAAACGCATCGGGCTTGTTTAGACGTTCTTTTCAATACTTCTGACGCTGAATTCTGAACCTGCATTGCCCTTCATTTATGCTTGCTGGTCAGGCAATGTGTGGAGGCTAAACCTGACACGTCTGCATTCAGACCTGGTTGGCCTTCATCCGCACTTGCCTTTTCTGGCATCATGGGAGCGATCCAGAAATGCTCAGGTACGGATTGCATTTAAAGTGGTCTTGCTTTTAATGTATCTAGGAGGCCGTAATGGCACAGTGTTTATTAAAAACGTAGAGTAGGACCCCCCACATGAGATTGCCTTGGCGCGGCGGGGTGGCTCAATTGAATTGATCAATTTTTTTGCTAAATATCTCATTTTGAATACAGTTAGATGTTATGTGCAAATGCACTTTATGTTATGCGTTCAGACCTTGGCAACGCTGGCTTCTCTTTTCTTTTTCAATGCTTCTGACGCTGAATTCTATGGTGAGGATGCAGGAAGGATTTTTATACATTCTAATAATGTCTAATGTAGAGTGTGATATGTAGTGTAAAGTGTAGGACATAGTGTATAGAATAGGTAGAATAGGGATAGATAGTTGACGGCAGTTTAGGTAACGACAGTAGGGTAAGATATAGTTTATGTTTGGGACTAGCCCATAGTAGTCAGGGATTAGTGATAGGGAGAGAGATTGCTTCCTGAAGATATTCAGATAGGGGTTGATGAGTGAAGAGAACAGTGCTACTGTTGGGGTGATCCACAGCAGCAAAGGAGATTTAAGTACAGAGATAGCTCAGAAGAGGAATGATTTCCTCCATCTATAGACTACTTCTTAATGCATTCCACGATAAGTACCCCCTTTGCACCAAAGCTAGATGGGAGGAGGATGTTGGCCTGCTCTCAGATGATCAATGGGACTATGTGTTGAGTTCAGTGCCCTGTCTTTCGTTATCGGAGGCCCAGAGATTATCGCAGGTGTATCTAATACATAGGAAATATAAAACGCCTGCGTTCTTGCACAAAATCGCGATAAGGAGTGACTCGTGCTGCCCCCGGTGTAGCCTACCTGATGCACACCTTATGCATATGTTCTGGGAGTGTCCTCGGCTTGGTCGGTTCTGCAATAATGTTCTGAATACGTTGGCAAGAGTTTATGGTACAAGATTGCTCCCTGATCCAAAGGTCTGTGTGCTGGGTATTATGCCGGAGGTTCCTGTGGAAGACCCGCTGGCGATCGGTATGGCCAGAATTCTATATATAGCACGGAAAACTATTGCCTTGCACTGGAAGCAATCTGTACCCCCGATGGTGGAGGAGTTTATTAATAGAGTCAATAGTTCTATAAGGCTGGAAAAAGGAGTGTATATTAAAAGAAAAGCTATCGGAAAATTTGATAAAATCTGGAGCCCCTGGCTTAACACCCCGGGTGTTATGATTGAGTCACTGAGGAGGAAAAACCAAAACACAAGCTCAGCCCAGAAAATCAGAGAGGTTGGAAACTAGCGGATTGCAGACCCCTAATCCTATCACACAACTAGCAGTAGCCGTGGAGTGTTCCTACGGTGATCCTAGACACCTCGTCACAGCCAGAGATCTAAATAAGCCTAAAGAGAGAAAAGAGAAAAACTGACTGCCCCAGAGCAGACCCCAAAGCAATAGGCAGCCCCCAACATATAATGACAGTGAAACAAGATGAAAACACTAACACAGATAGAAAGATAGGTTGAGCAAACGATAGGGCCCAAGCTAACTAAAAAGGACAGGACAGAAAAGCTGGTGTCTGCAATCCAAGAAAACCCTGCTAAAAATATTACCAACACAACTGATAAGCAAAAAGGACCCTGAAGTCACTAGACTTCAAACCATATATCAGCACTCAGAATATTCTGAAAGCAGAGCAAAAGAGAACACTGATCAAGGAATAAGAATCCAGCACACCCCCGGCCGGGGATGGCTGAACTAAAAAAAAACAAGGTGAACAAAAACCTAAACTAATAAGTTCAATAGCAGAGCAAAAACTTATCTTTGGGAAGCAGGAATCAGACTGGTCTCCAAGAATCCAGCAGAGAAATCACCAGCCACTCAGAAGGGCGTCGGCTGCCTTATATCCAGTCTGAAGTTCCTGTTACCCAGTCACAATCCACCTGATCAGGTGTTTGGTTTCTTTCATCCAAATCAGCCTCACTACCTTCCTTCACCAGAAGAGGGAGATCCTCGGACACAAAAGGTGCATGAACAGATGAGCTCACAACACCGGGTTTGCCATCCCAAATTTTGCTGCTGGAGAATCTTTTCCCTAGGCTTCGTTAATTATGGTACCCCTTATTCCCTCTTGGTTCCATATGATCTCTTGCTTTATGAATAGGTTTCATGAATATGTCTATTGCTCATTTTGTACTATGTGCCTGACTGTTCATAGTTCTATGCTATACAAGTCTTATCTTGTTTCATATTGTCCCCCTTAAGAATTGTTTGTTTTTTTGTTTTGTTTGTTTTTTTTCCACTATACATTTATAGGTCACATTCTAAGGGACCCAAGGTTATATTAGTTATGTTAGTTGGGTTGTGTATAAGAGGTATGTCTCAAATCTGTATGTTAAAACTATGTGTGCCTTGTCTCAATTTTGTAAGTTAAAACTGTTTAATAAAATTAATCTGATTTTAAAAAAAAGAAATACAGAGATAGCGAGATCCTGAATTGACATATGAGACAGCGTGGCCTTCCGGCAAGACGTTCTTCAATAGAACTACGTGTCAAAATAAACTCTGAGTTTACAAATGCCGAAGGTACCAGGACTAAACAGGACTCAGTTCGTGAGGCTAGTGGGGATTCCAAGCTGTAGATTCAAGGCACCATTAGTGGAAGAAATATGCGGAACTGCTAAGCAAGGAGAAAGTCTTGCTGATCAGGACTGGGGCATAGAAGTTGGGTTGTGAGTGACAAAGTAGGGTGAAACAGTGTGCTACACCGGCCCTTGAATAGGCTACAGTGGAAAGATACTGTGTAGTGAAAAGGAGGAGACAAGTGTTTCGACCATGGCTACTGCCCCGCGCCGCGCTACCTTGACTTGCAAAGAATAATTTAAAAAAAAGTATAATTTTTCCAACTTTGAACATGATATCACAGGACAAATATTCCATATACTTTCTTCCTTTCTTACACTGACTATCTATGCATTATATATCAGCTTAGAAGTAACCTGGAGTCTTGTGCCATAGCAACTCACTCAGAGAAGCGGATTCACACAGAAAAATGAAATTACCGGGAGAGATACCGATCAGTAAATTGTGTAAAGGTCCATCAGAAGTCTCCTCATTTTAGACATTGCCTCCTGTCTGACTCAGCTCTAAGCAGCTGACGATGATAGAAAAAAAGTTTAATAAAATCAACAGGGTAACTTTCCAGCGCAGAAAAAAACAGATCAGATTTCTGATATCTGGGATTGAACATATATTTCCCATAAGACTTAGCCAAGCTGAAATGATGGGGGTGATGTTTACCGCATTATTATTGGGCTGATTTCTTGACAAACATATTTAGTTTATATTTTAGAAATCCTCCATAAAAAAATGTAAGGAAATTTCTGATTCTTCTTTGCAGACCCTGATATAATATGATTCAACCTGCTCCTGTGTAACCATACAGCCACTTCATGGATTGAAGGCATTCACAAACTCAACTGGCCGAAGAAGGGTGTAAGTAAGGGGAAGCGATGGCACCCCTCAAGAGTCCCTGCATGACATGAAATTCGAGAGGAAAGACTACCATCTCCTGGCAGGAAGAAATCAAGCGGAATCAATTAGCACCAACAGGATTGCAAGGGGGGCCAGTTCTTGCGTGAGACCTGATCAGGTGTCTCGCACAACAGAGTTCCTGAGTATAAAAGCCCTGCGCGCCAAACGGCTGTAGGATTTTATGCCAAGGAGAAGAGCGGAGCGGACGCAGACCAGGGACGATACTGAGGCCTATGTGACAGAGCACAGTGAGAAGTGCATGCCACCAGGGTGCAGGTCATCGCCAGAAGAGGTCCAGATGATGCCCGGTGAGATGCAGAGGCCCAACTATGCCAATCAAGAGCCGGAGTTCCGAACTACGCCGGTCAAACCCCAGAGGTCAGACGACACCCAATGGGATCCAGTCTTTTCCGTCCTATGCCTAAGAGATATCCGACAATGGTCAAGCACCGAAGGTCCATGAGGAGACAACAACCAGAGGCCATCACTTCCAGCTGTGGCATACGGTACTGGGGTTGGCTTCGGTTAGAACAACAGGTTGGGAGGGGGACCAGCTGGTGCGCGAGAGGTTAAACGTGCCTTGGCAAACTTTGTGAAGAGGATTTGAGACCTAGCGGGAAAACCTGGTGACCCCAGCTAGGGCCAGTATTCCAGGAAGAACTAATGTGGTAGCTACCACGAAAGGCCATACCACCTTTGTGAACATTAACATAATATTTTGAGGAACTTCCTCTGCTATTACTATTGTATTGTTGTACGGTTCACTACTGATTTGCATTGTTTGGTGCTCCTAATTGTACCTTCTCCTCTCTAAATTGTCTCTGTATCTGAAAAGCCTTAAACTGTTGATTGACTGCTCCTGCCTCGTGTGTTCTGTGCATTGCATCCGGTCACCTGCATTACATTTACCTAGCTCCAGAAGCTTTTTTTTGTAAATGCTTTTTTTAATGTATCCAAAGTAAAGATTTATCATTTTACTGGTGGAAATGTTGACTTTTCTCACTTTTTTCACCAACGGGATTCAGCACCCATGGTAGACGGCTGATCCAAGCACCATTACTATTTTTTCTTTTTTTCTGGTCAAAGTCCTGACTTCACTAGGCTTCTAAATGCGGAAGTTCCCCGTGACAAGATGAGACCTCCCGAAGACATGAAAAATCCAAATGACACAACCCATTTGTTGAACCCTTTTTAATAGTCTTACAAATCCACTTTCACTAGAACTGAGCAACAACATTTCATATTTTTTTCAAAGTTTTAAGGTTGAATGTAGACATAATTCCATCGAGTCCACCTAACATGTTGCTCCAGAGGAAAAGTACTGCCGGGCATTCAGTATGGTCCATTGTGGCAGCCAGACAAGGGAAGCCTTCACTTCTGCAGCCAGCAGCCTCGGCCCAGCATCCTTGTTACCTCCAGCGTTTACCAGTTCTTATGAGATATCATGCTGTCACAAGACCTGGTAAACAACAGAGGTGTCAAGGATGCCAGCCAGAGAAATGAAGACTGCCCTGCCATGGAGGACCGGACTGGATGCCGTACCAAGGCCACGCAAATCATTTTGCTCAGTTCTCATTATCAACCCACTATTGCCCCATTAACCACTTTTGGTTGCTGTCCAATTCCACGTATCCAGTGATCATCGGATCCTTATCGGACATACAGTAGGCTGCCATACAATGTTCAAAAACCTAAAATTCGTTCAATAGCCTAAATCTTAATTTTTAAGGGGCATGGTTTACCCGATGAACCACCTGTAATACCTTATTTTCCCTGCGGGAGTGCTGTAGGAAAGTGAAACACTTCCTGATTGATTCTGAAACATACTATAGCTGATCACTTATTTTCAGGGGCTAACTGAAATAAAAAGAAAGAAGAGAAGAGAACTCTGGGAGATTGTTAAGTCCTTCTATTTAAGCTTCCAATATTAAGAGCATCTTGAGACTTGGCCAAATCCAAAAAATACCTTGATAAATACCCCGTAAGACTATTATGCAGGGAAGCTGATGATGATCCTATATATTGTTTTAGTGTCTGCTATAGCTACAAGGCTCAGTCTTTGGGTGTCTGTTGCTTTTCACCTTTGCTCAGATAATTATTTGTCCCCTTGGCGTTGGGTGTAATTTATACTCTGACGTTCCTGAGATCCAGCTCCCAACTTCTCATCTTTATTGACTTATGCTTCCGACTGGCCTGCGGACATTTCATCTTTCATGTCTTTTTGTTGTTTAAAATTCAGCATGAACAAAACTGAAATGATAATTTTCCCGTCCTCTCTCTACTTCCCTGCTTGACCTCACAATCAAAGATAATGATATTCCAATACCTCTGGTTACTCTACTTCCTGCTGGGGGTGGTTTCTTCTTGTCCCTTTCAATCAGACCTGTCACAGCTCTAATCCTTTTTTTTTTTTTTTTGCTATATATAGGGTTAAAGCATACAAGACATTTCACTTTCTCTTAGGTTTTCCACTACAGTACAATTCCTGATATCCAATATCTTTAAAAAATATTCTTCAGTTCCACAAGGGGGAGCTCGGGAGTCTACTAATGATGGATAGGGCTATTGATTCAATGGAAGCTGCATACGACTGTCTGCAGACAGTTTTATCATTTAAAGGGGTTATCCCTTTAATCACGTTCATCGTACTAAAAGTCCAGAAATGCTGTTGCTAGCTGTTTTAAGCATTAAAATAAAAATCATCTTTTTTTTTGCTTCATGGTGGTGTGGCTCATCTATGCTGCTATACATGATAAGTCTCCTTCCCCCTCCGGCAGCTGATAATTAGTCCCTTTTTACATCTCTGCAGAAGGAGTCTTCTCATCTATACTGCTATGCTGTTCCAGGCTCTTCTCCTGCTCCCTCTCAAACGAGAATGGCAAAAAGCTACTTTTATTGACCTATTGTTTAAATCAGGTTTTTTGGTTACATATATATAAAAGAATGTTTTTTCATATAATGCTGTTAAAAAATAAATAGATAAATATATAGTAGTCTTGCAATTTTCATGCTGACCACCGGGGCTTTTTTTAGACTCACACGTCCTGTTCTTTCAGGAAGCATTTTCAGAAGGCTCCTTATCAACAGAGGCGGGATAACAGTGAGAGGTAACACCTATATGCAAAGCTAATAACACAGGATCCATCAATCATAATAGCTCACTGCTCTTTCAGAACATAAGGGTCAGATCCTGACCCTATCTACAGTGCTGAAGCAGCTAATGAGTGAGTGGAAGGAAAGGGGAGGAGGTGAGCTGTGACATCACCTATTGTGAATGGTGAATCCTGTGTTAACTACTGTATATAGAGGTTTTATCTGGCATTGTACAGGAGGAGGTGAGCTGATACATCATCCCTTCTGAACGGTCCATCCTGTTTATCTACTGCATAAAGAGGTGTTATCAGTAGAGTTGAGCGAAAGGGTCGGTCATATTCAAAAGTCGCCGACTTTCGCTGAAGTCGAGTATCATGAAACGAAACCCGACCATAGCGTGAGGTCGGTCACGAGGTCGGCAACCAGAGCACCAAAGTCGCGTTTCAAAAGATGCTTCCAGCGCCCTTTTTCAGCCAATGATGGAGGACGCACACTGTGGGCAATATGATGACATGGGCAGCAGTCACAACCATCTTTGAGAAGGGCATGCAAGTGATTGGCTGACTTTGTGTGGCGTCACAGGGGCTATAAAAGGGCGTGCACGCCGACCACCATCTTACTTCTGCCGATCTTAGCATAGGGAGAGCTGCTGCTGCTGCTGCTGATTCTGTAGGGAGAGCGTTAGGCAGGGAAGAAGAACAAAAAACTGCTTCTGCTGCTAGCGATTTTGCCTGTACAACACACCAGTTAGTGAGCAGTGACAGGGGAGGATATATTTTGGTGCATCAGCTCTGTTGGTTATTAGGCTGCCTTATAAGGCTCCCTGATAGCTGCATTGCTGTCTGCACACTGCTGTGCAAACTGCTTTTTTAAAAGCAAAAATACTTTTCTTCCTCTTTTCTGCACAGTTACCAAGCATTCATTTTTCCACACTTTTGTGTGCAGCAGTCCTGCTTATTAGGCTGCCTGCTGCCATACTTGGACTGAGAGCATCATTGTCAGCCTCCTAAAATCACTAGTGAGATTCAAATTCTCCCCAATCCTATAGACTCCCTCCCCCTTGTCATACACCATCCAATTTCAGCCTGTTACATTGAGGTGTAATCTCTACTGTGCCAGAGACAATAGTTCTGCGTCCTAAAATCTCTAGTGAGATCCAAATTCTCACCAATAGTAGATACACCTTCTACCTTGTTTTACAGTACCATATAGCTGGTGGTATTCTGGGTACATTTTCACAAAAATGAGCAAGTATGGTGGAAGATGCCATGGAAGTGGGCGGGGGTTGCCAGCTGGTCCCGATGGTGGTGGTGGTGTTGCATCTGTTGGTAGTGGCAAAAGCACAATAGCACCTAAGGCAGGAGGTGTTGAGCCTGCGTCATCGTCTGGCTCCACAAGGCCTCGAAGGCTCTCTTTTCTGGGAGTAGGTAAGCATAGTAACATAGTTATTAAGGTTGAAGGGAGACTTTAAGTCCATCTAGTTCAACCCACATCCTGTCCTAACCTGCCCTAACATGTTGATCCAGAGGAAGACAAAAAAAACCCATGTGGCAAACAATAGGCTTCACATTGGGGAAAAAAATTCCTTCCCGACTCCACATACGGCAATCAGACTAGCTCCCTGGATCAATGCAATATTAAGGAAACTAGTGTATATACCCTGTAATATTATACTTTTCAAGAAAGGCATCCAGTCCCTTCTTAACTTTTAGTAGGGAATCACTCATTACAACAACATATGGCAGAGAGTTCCATAGTCTCACTGCTCTTACAGTAAAGAATCCGCGTCTGTGAGTATGCTTAAGCCTTCTTTCCTCCAGACGTAGAGGATGCCCCCTTGTCCCCGTCACAGGTCTAAGAGTAAAAAGATTATTAGAAAGGTCTTGGTATTGTCCCCGCATATATTTATAGATTGTAATAAGATCACCCCTAAGCCTTCGATTCTCCAAACTAAATAATCCCAAGTGTAATAACCTGTCTTGGTATTGCAGACCCCCTAGCTCCCTAATAACCTTGGTCGCTCTTCTCTGCACCCGCTCCAGATCAGCTATGTCTTTCTGATACACCGGAGACCAGAATTGTACGCAGTATTCTAAGTGTGGTCGCACTAGTGACTATATAGAGGTAAAATTATGTTCTCCTCATGAGCATCTATGCCTCTTTTAATGCATCCCCTTATTTTATTTGCCTTTGCAGCAGCTGCCTGACACTGGCCACTAAATGTGAGTTTGTCGTCAACCCATACACCCAGGTCTTTTTCAGTGACAGTTTTGCCCAGTGTTTTACAATTAAGCACATAATTATACATCTTATTCGTTCTACCCAAGTGCATGACCTTACATTTATCCCCATTAAAGCTCATTTGCCATTTATCAGCCCAAGCTTCTAGTTTACATAAATCCTCCTGTAATATAAAATTGTCCTCCTCTGTATTGATTACCCTGCAGAGTTTAGTGTCATCTGCAAATATTGAAATTCTACTCTCTATGCCCCCTACAATGTCATTAATAAATATGTTAAAAAGAAGCGGGCCCAAAACTGACCCCTGTGGTACCCCACTGCTAACCGTGACCCAGTCCGAGTGTGCTCCATTAATAACCACCCTTTGTTTCCTATCCCTGAGCCAGCTCTTAACCCACCTACACATATTTTCCCCTATCCCCTACCACTTTTAAAGCCGGAGCTTCAGGAACAAGTTTTGGCTTACATTGCTGACACAACCTCCAGCTCTCTCGCCTCCTCTTCTGAAGTTTCAAAAAATAAAAGCACTGAGTTGTCATTGGAGGCTCCTGATCAGGAACAACACCTTTCCTTGTGCCCTTCACCCCTACCAAAAGTGAAGGATGTGGCAGACCACACTACCGATTACTCAAAGGAGCTCTTTTCACTTACCATGCTTGGGTTAGCAAGTCAAATCGTGAATTCCCCAGTCCAAGATGAATCTGACATGGAGTGCACTGATGCACAGCCACTGATAGATGATTCTGCTGGTACATTCACTCAGAGCACTACATTTGCCTTGCAGTCTAGTGAGCCAGAATCAGACCCTGATGAAACTCAGGTGCCCCTTCCTGCTTACCATACCACCTTACACGGTGACACAGAGGAAGGTGCACATGAAATTGAAGAGGAGGTGATGGATGACCCAGTTGTTGACCCAGATTGGCATCCATTGGGGGAAGAGGGTGCCGCTGCTAATAGCTCAGAAGAGGAGGAGGAGGATCCGCAGCAGGCAACGACATCGCAACAACTGTTATCTGGCAGGCCCGTAGCAGTCCAATAACGTGTTACAAAAACCAAAAGGGTTGCAGGACAGCTTGGCCAGACGGTCAAATTAGCACAGCGTGCAAGGTCTCAAAATGTCTTCCATAGTAGGAAGAGTGCAGTGTGGCACTTTTTTGAACAAAATCCTAATGATCAGGCAAAAGTTATCTGTAAGAAGTGCGCAAAGACCTTTAGCTGAGGGAAAAATCTGAGAAATTTGAATACCAGTTGCATGCTTAGACATTTAACCACCATGCATTTGCAAACGTGGACGGACTACCAAACCTCACGTACCACATGTGCAACTGCTCCGAATGATGGTAGTCAGCAATGCTATATCGCTTCCCCCACTGTAAGCCCATCGGTTAGCACACCACCAGCAGCAAATGTCGAGGTGTCGTCGCAAGGGCAAAGCAGTCAGGGAATCACAATGTTATTTCTACGAAAGACTGAATCTAGGTCATCAGCAACACGACCAACACCATCACCATCACCAACCCTCTCTCAGTCCGCCATGTCCACCGCTAGTTCCCCAATATGCAGCTCTCAAGTCCAGCTCACCCTACCAGAGACTATGAGTAGGAAAAGAAAGTATTCATCCGCGTACACTGGATTTGAATGCCTACATTGCCAAACTAATCTCGTTAGAGATGATGCCCTACCGGTTTGTTGAAAGCAAAGCTTTCTGCGAGCTCATGGCCTATGCAGTACCACGCTATGACCTACGCAGTCGGCACTTCTTTTTGCGAAAAGCCATCCCAGCCCTCCACCATCATGTGAAAGACCGCATTGTCCATGCAATCAAGCAGTCAGTGAGCGGAAAGGTGCACCTCACAACAGATGCATGGTCCAGTAGGCATGGCCAGGGCCGTTACGTGTCCATCACTGCGCACTGGGTTAATGTGGTGGATGCAGGGTCCACAGGGGACAGCAGTGGTGGGACAGTGCTGCCTAGCCCACGGTATAGGAAACAGTTGGCTGTAGGCGTTCGACCCTCCTCCTCCTCCTCCTCCTCCAGAAGCGAAAGCTCGTCCACAGAGCGCAGTCGCATGAGCACTCCATCCACAGGTGCCAGTGTTGCACATGAGGTGTCCCACTATTGATCAGCTAGTGGTAAGCGTCAGCAGGCTGTGTTGAAGATGATGTGTTTGGGCGCCAATAGACACACCGCGGAGGTACTGGCCGACTACTTGCAGCGACAAACTGAGTCATGGCTGGGCAGTCTACATCTTGAGGCAGGCAAGGTAGTTAGTGATAATGGCCAGAATTTTGTGGCAGCCATAGCCCTTTCAAAACTCAGACACATACCTTGCCTGGCTCACACGTTGAACCTGGTGGTGCAGTGCTTCCTAAATAATTATCCGGAGCTAACACCCCTGCTTCATAAGGTGCGAAGACTGTGCGCGCACATCCGCCGGTCGCCTGTACACTCCAGTCATATGCAGAAGCTGCAGCGATTGCTCCACCTTCCCAACCACCGCCTCATTATCGACATTGCAACAAGGTGGAACTCCACCCTGCACATGGTGGAGCGGCTGTGCGAGCAGAGGCAGGCCATAATGCATTTGTGGGAGGATACACGGCCAGGCACTTTGAGAGCAGACATGGAGTTGACAGGTGTGCAGTGGTCGAAGCTGAAAGACCTCTGTAAAGTCCTTCAGTGTTTTGAGGAATGCACACGGCTGGTAAGTGCAGACGACGCCATCATAAGCATGAGCATCCCACTTATGCGTCTGCTCATGCAAACTTTGACGCACATTAAGGAGCAGGCGTCTGCAGCCGAGGAGGAAGAGGAGGAGGGAAGCCTTGATGACAGTCAGCCATTGTCTGCTCTGGGAAGTCTCGTGGATGAGGTGGAGGAAGAAGAGGAGGAGGAGTAGGGTGATGGGGATGATTATTTTGGGGAGGAGGATGCTTCTTAGGGGCAAGAAAAAATGTTGGCGTGGCAAGGTCTGGTACAGGGTTTGTGCGTGACTGGAGGGATGTGGATTTGCCAGAAAGTGCTCCTCCAACCAGCACTCGCAGTGTATCATTGACACCTGGAACATTGGCCCACATGTCTGATTATGCCTTGCAGATCCTAAAAAGGGACCCATGCATTGCCAAAATGATGAACGATGACGACTACTGGTTGGCCAGCATCCTGGATCCACGCTATAAAGGCAAATTACAAAACATCATGCCACAGGAGAACCTTGACCTAATATTGGCTAATAAACAAGCAACTCTGGTAAATCGGTTGCTTGAGGCATTCCCAGCACACAGCAGCGGTGATGGTTCTCACACGAGCCGTACGGGCCGGGGGCAGCTTGGCAGAGGTGTTCATGGTACACACAGCAGAAGTGGCATTGGAGACAGGGGTTTCATGACAATGTTGTGGACTGATTTTTCACGGACTGCTCACACAACTGGTAATACAGCATCGATGGAAAGTGACAGGAGACAGCAGTTGTCAACTATGGTTACAAACTACTTTTCCTCCCATATCGATGTTCTCCCACACAGGTCAGTCCCCTTTGACTATTGGGCCGCTAAACTGGACACCTGGCCTGAATTGGCACAATATGCCTTACAGGAGCTCGCTTGCCCAGCTGCAAGTGTGCTATCGGAAAGAGTCTTCAGTGCAGCTGGATCAATCCTGACAGAAAAAAGGACCCGTCTGTCAACCCAAAATGTGGATGATCTAACCTTCATTAAAATGAACCACGCATGGGTTTCCAAGGATTTTGTCCCACCTTCTCCTGATGACACGTAGGTTGCCAGAAAAATGGCTTGCTTTTGTCCTCATGTTCCGCAGAGTTCTCCAATTACTCCATTTGCAGCTGCTGAATGTCCAACATCAACATATGCAAATTTTTCCACCTCCCTAACTGGGCTGCCTTCCCCCACAGGTGCCGTTACCCTGGACAGGTGGGTGGGCACACTGGCAACGGCACTGGCACAAGGTCCCTCATAGTAGAATCAAGTGTCTCTGATGGTGGGGTGACGTCTTCCGCGTTTCCTGACAGTGACATTCTGGTCAGAGAGCGCGATGACATCACGTCTGTATGCCCTCTGTCTAAACAGTCCAAGTGCAGTGAGATGGAAGATGGGGACGACGAGGAGTCCAGACTAGTACAGGGATTCCCTAGCGAGGAGACTTATTTAATTGTTTTAAAGGTTGGGACAGCAATTTTTAGGGTGCACTATACTCTGGAGAATGATAGATGGGGCCCACCATACACTGGAGCAATCCAAAGGTGGACATCAGACACTGGAGCAGCATTTACAGGGCCCATTATACACTAGAGCATTAGAAATGGGGCCCATTATATATGGAGCATTATTTGGGCCCATAAGACAGTGGAGCTTCATCCATGGGGACCAACATATAAATAATAATAATCTTTATTTTTATATAGCGCTAACATATTCCGCAGCGCTTTACAGTTTGCACACATTTTCATCACTGTCCCCGATGGGGGCTCACAATCTAAATTCCCTATCAGTATGTCTTTGGAATGTGGGAGGAAACCGGAGTACCCGGAGGAAACCCACGCAAACACAGGGAGAACATACAAACTCCTTGCAGATGTTGTCCTTGGTGGGATTCGAACCCAGGACCCCAGCGCTGCAACGCTAACCACTGAGCCACCGTGCTGCCCTTATATACAGTAGCATTATGTGGAGCTCATCATATACTGTATCGAACATTATATGGGAACAATGATTCTGTATGGAGAAATATATGGGCCTCATTACTCTGTATAGTGCACTATGCGGTGGCCATAATACTGTATGGAGGAATATACTGTCCGTTTTTGGAGCTGTTGGAGAATTTAAAATGGATATCAGTCATGTGATGTAAAAAGTGAAGTATTTTTCATTGTACTATACTGCTATTTCTCTGCCATATCAGAGGATCATGAATTGTGTCATGTGTTAAAGGAGCCCATTGACACTCTTTGGCCCTGGTCCCACGAAAATCTGGAGCCAGCCCTACCCCCCCACAACTTTAGCCAAATAACCCCCAGTTTTCAATGCCTAACTATTATTATAAAGTAAATTAAGGATGACAAGCTTAAGGAATAAGAATTGATGTTTTTGGCATTGAGCTGGGCACTGTAGGTGTGTTTCCTGTCCTCCTCTCACTGCCAACTTTTCTTCCCCATTGACTTGCATTGGGTTTCGTGTTTCAGTCGTACGCCCGACTTTTCACGATAATCGGCCGATTTCGTTTGACCCTGCTTTTGAGAAAGTCGGGTTTCATGAAACCCGACTCGACCCGAAAAAAGGCAAAGTCACTCATCTCTAGTTATCAGTCATTGTACAGGAGGAGGAGGTGAGCTGTGACACCCCCTATTGTGAATGGTGGATCCTGTGTTATCTACTGTATATAGTGGTGTTATCAGTCATTGTACAGGAGGAGGTGAGCTGTGACATCCCTTCTGAATGGTCCATCCTGTTTTATATACTGCATATAGAGGTGTTATCAGTCATTGTGAGGAGGGGGAGGAGGTGAGATGTCACATCCCCTATTGTGAATGGTGGATCTTGTGTTATCTACTGTATAAAGAGGTATTAGCAGTCATTGTACAGGAGGAGGAGGTGAGCTGTGACATCACCTATTGTGACTGGTGGACCTTGTGTTATCTACTGTATAAAGAGGTGTTAGCAGTCATTGTACAGGAAGAGGGAGGAGGTGAGCTGTGAAAACCTAATGTACTGTATATAGAGGTGTTATCAGTCATTGTACAGGAGGAGGAGGGGAGCTGTGATATCATCTATTGTTAATAGTGGATCCTGTGTTATCACCTCATTCAATTCCTGTCTCTGCAGGTAAAGAGCCTGCTGAAAACTCTTCCTTTTTATGACACGTCCATTCCCATTCAAATGACTGGATCCTATGCTGTAATATTTTATTTATGTTTATAGGATCCAAAAACAGAAGCAACTCTTGGTCTGTGTGAACAGAGTCTTACTCAAACTAGTGATTCTCAGTTTCCGAGTGTTTTGCTGAAAGAAGACATTGGAAATAAACTCACAAATTTGTGATAATCGGGTCTTTACGATGTAAACCATGCAGACACCGCGCGCACTCGCGCAGCTTTGTACATATTCAGGTTAGACACAATGAACATATTGTGCATCTGTTCTGTGTTTCCGGCTCTCACTGTGAAGTCAGTTCAATTTTCTACAATCGTTTTGCAGCTCTGTAGAGTAACTGCACAATGTCAAACCTGGATAAAACTGCTGTCGTGTCATTTTTACCCGGTACTGAGATTCTAATTCAATATGAATGCAAAGTCTCTGTAACCTTGGGAGCGCCATGTTATCTCCGAAGGCTGCAGACCAATGTAAAATGCCTTCATTTGTTTCCAGTGTAACATTACAAGGACCCCGACGACTGACGCCTCTGATTGGATTTACACCTAGCACAACACAAAAATTAGATCCAATATTAGTCTATGGGACCATGCACATGTCCAATTTTTTTTTTTCCCTCGGACTGAGTTTGTACAATTAAAAAAATCCCAACAGGCAAGATTTGCATCCGTAAATCAGATAGCAATCAGCCATTGAAGTCAATGGGTCAGTCAAAAAAATTGGACTGCATTCGGATGGCATCTGAGTGCAGTCCGATTTTCACGGACTTACAGAATGGAGAAGATGGAGAATTTTTTTTTTCCATTTTCTCCATATCCGTGAAAATTGGATCATTCGGATCAGAGTGTGATTAGCATAATCGGCCTAATTTTCTCAGATAAGAAAAAATACAGGTGTGTGACCCTAGCCTAAATGTCCCCATACAGTTTACATATTGTCGGCAGCACATCCCATGTAGTCAGCAAAGATGATTTATTTACGGTGGCATATTTTCCCTGTCCATTTATCGGGAGCAAGACTTCTGTTTAATATGCTTTTGCCCTTGTGGGAAGATTACTCAACTGGGTGCGTGGTCAGGTGACACAGGAACCATTTCCATTTAAATGTCCAGGCTGGTTTATTTGTGCTTCATAAACAAGCCCCAAGTAAAGGAAAATTAAAAGCCTTTCAGTGCAGGCAAAACAAAGTAACAAGTTCATAACAAAGTTACTTGAGAGACAGTTCAGGACACAGGCTGGATAGCATCCAGTATACCGGCTCAGTCTGGAGATAACACGCAGGAGGTCTTCATACCGCCACACACAAGAACATGTGTCAATCAGACTCCATTTTATCCTATGAACCACACCCAAGGGTGGGGTAAGTGGGCAGCCAGACCCTCTCATCTCTCAGCCTTCCCATTAAACCTGGCCCAGATGCACCAAACAAGCTCTTAGTACTATGTGCACTAAAGCAGCACTCCATGTTTATATCACAGAGGACGTGCACCTCTGTGATACATATCTCCCATCAACTCTGCATCCGGTATCCACATTACACCCGCTATTGGTAAGTGTGAAAAGGCTTTAAACAAAGTCTTCTCTGAGAGAAAGAGACACCCAAGCGGACCATCTACCTACACGTGTGTCAGGTCTTCCAAGATGATGACTGCTCTCTATAGCTGCTGTCTCTGTTCAGATTAATAGATAAAGGTCCGAAAGAAGATACCTCCTTCCCCTACCCGAGTCGGGTATTTTCAGGCTCCACAATGGGTTTTCTGCAGTTTTCTCAAAGACGTCACTGCAGCTTAAAAGCTTTCGGATCGCAGCCAGCATACCATATGGACATTAAAGGGTTACAATAATGCAATACACTTATTTGCAGTCCCATGTAAAAATGCAAATACTGCAAGCTTTGAGAGTTGACAAACTCTCCTGTTGTAGCAATGGACAGCAGGAAAGATTTATTATTCTGTGCTCAGAGCCTGGTTCCTGTCCCCAGCCCGTGACCTTGGCCATAAAGCAAAAGGAAGCAAATGATAAATTGTCATTATTCTAGGTACGATGTCAGTTGTTAGTAAATCCCATAGAGACAGAAGTCAGGGCTCTTCAGGCAGAAAACCTATTGTGCTACGCTACCATATGGAGCTTGTGCTCCCTAAAGGGAAAGCTTCAGTTTGCTTCATTACAACCCAAAAACCTGGATGAAGTCAAATTCTATCAGTAACATCCAAATCCAGCCCCCTCCGATCCAAAGCCGCAAGGGTATTCTTCATTTAGCGACTTTACTTGCTCATGTAGCGCTATTATATTCCGCAGCGCTTCACAATATGCGTTAAACTTGCCAGAAAGTCTGTAAACTACACAAGCGTGGTAAATGGGATTATACCGAGGAAATGCAAGCTCAGCGCTCAGACCTGACTTAACCCTTTCACTACCTTGCCTTCTTGTCCTTGAGTTTTCTTCGTTTCTCGCATTATTTCTTTCTTCCTTGATTTATTTCTTCATTCATTTTTCTCTATATGGAAAGTGTGCAACATCTATATATCGGAGTGGTGCAATGTTGGGGTTAAAAGAAAATCCTGTCCTTCTTTGTAACCACCTTAATGCTTACATTATCTATATACTGTATATAAAGCTGAGTGTATGTATGTGTGTGTGTATGTATCAAGCCAGGCCCACTCCACATAGCCCCACCCACTATTAAAAAAGCTAAGTTAGTAATCTTGCAATTTTCACACCGGCTACTGGGGTTACTTGACTCATACTGCCTGTTCTTTCGAGAGATCAACATGTACCTTATTTATACTGAGCAGAGTCTGATGCTATGTTTTGTATTGAAGCTTCTAATGAGCGTGTGCGAAGGTCATTGTGAAGGGAGGGACATTAGGGTCAGATGTGACATCATCTATTCTGAATGCTGGATCACTTGTTGTCAGTCATTGTAAGGAGCCTGCTGAAATCTCCTTCTGAAAGGACAGAACATGTGAGTCTAACACCTTAGTCGCCACTTTTTAAAATTGTAAGATTAATCTTTTTTTTTTTTTTAATAAAGACTGTGATATGAACAAAAAAAATGACAAAAATTGTAAAAATACACGTAACACAAAAGCCTGATTTAATCAGTAGGTCATTTTCTGATGATCGCTTCCCTTTAAAGGGAGTGGTTACATTAGAGATAAATGTGCTGATATGTAATAAATGTCACATTTAAGTGTTGTGATTACAGGGATTATCTCGGACTTCACTGTAGGCTAAGAACTAACAGGTAATTATTACCTACCTGTCTGTTGTGCCCGACGCTGACCTCTGCCGATACAGAGTGGTTAGTGACCGCTCCTGCCGGCCATTTACCGGCGTCCCCCAACATCACATCAACAGAGCAGTGGCTTCTCTTCCGCTCTGCTCTGTTGCGTGGGTGTGACATCATGATGATTGACAGCCAGCTCCCCGCTGCCTAACTGCGGGACCATTGGGCACAATGGTAGTCTATGAACCAGAGTATTATGGATCTCTTCCTACCTACCCTATCCTCCTCTGAGGAATAAGCCGCCATGACTTGCTCCATCTTACATGTGCGCACAGTTCACTGCTGTATATAACGTACATGTCCCATACATAGCAGGCAGCCTTACACTTAAAAGTGGCGCAACATAACACTATATTACACGTTAGGAATTTTTGCTATGTAAGTGGCCAACCCCTTTAAGCATTTATGACATATATGACACAGCCATAGTATATGCTTGACATATGCTTGATGCTGTAGTTTTTTTGATGCTTTCACATTGCGTTCTGTGTCCACATTGGGGCACACGTCTGAAATCCCCTGCAAAACGGCTTCCCGACACATGCGCCGACGGGGCCATAGACTGCAACGGTGATGGCAGAGGGAACGTGCGCTCCGCCGTGCATCATTCTTGGAAGTGTACGGACTGTCAGACATGGTAGACTGCATCTGAGTGTCCTCCTCCTGTAGGTGTCCACTCCAGAAAAAAGTGCACGGTAGAGCGCACTTTCGCCGTTACAGTATATGGCCCCATCGGCGCATGTGTTGGGAACCCGTTTTGCGGGAGATTTCGTGCGTATGCCCTGATGGAGACACAGAACGCAATGTGAATGCACCCGCCTCTATGAGCCTCAACAACCAGGAGGTGGATAATACAGGGATCTGTGAATGGCGGTCAAAAGAGACCTGTTCTCCTGCTGTCTTGCACTTATGACAAAGCCACAGGCTATAGTGCTGTTCCCCAAACTTATTTTACATTTATTGATGAATCTTTGTAATATACTTCACTACATTTTGCTTCTTTCTATCCTCAACACTATGCCGAAAGTGCCGACATGTATTGTCATCGGGCACAATCTCCACAATAATTACCAGCACAGTGTTACAGTGGACTATACAGCAGGTAATGAAGGTTCAGGTATATTTAGGTCTGACCTCATCTACACACTGCCATGACTTCCCGCTTCAGATAGGGGGAGCTGGAAATAATGTCAAAGCTGTGGCTTCAGAGTCATCCTCCTCCTGACTGCAGGAGCTGACATGTTCAGCACTATGGACAGCTCCCTGTGTATAGACTTGGTTTATTAGGTTATGCTGAGTCTGCTGGACAGCTCCCTCCAGCTCTGCCCTTGTCCTCATCATCATCATCAATATCATCATTGGCATCATCATAATCATAGTCATTATCAACATCATCATCCTCATCAACGAGCATTATCATCAACCTCATCATTGTGATCTTCATCATTGTCATTATCAACGTCATCATCATTGTCTTCATTATCATAATTTATCGACATCATCATCTTCATCATTATCAACATCATCATTGTCTTCATCATCACAATTATCAACATTGTTATTGTCATCGTCATCAACATCATAATCATTGTCATTATCAACATCATCACCCTCATCAATGTTCATCATCAATATTATCAACATCATTATTATCAACATCATCATCTTCATCGTTATCAACATCATTGTCAACATAATTGTCTTCATTATCCTAATTATCAACATTGTTATTGTCATCAACATCATAATCATTGTCGTTATCAACATCATCACCTTCATCAAAGTTCATCATCATTATTATCAACATCATTATTGTCATTAACATTGTCATCATCGTCATTGTCACTATCAACATCATCATCATCATCATTATCAACATTATCATCGTCAATAACGTCATCATTGTCATCATCATCATCATCTTCAACATTGTCACAGTCATCGTCATCTTCACCATTATCATCATCATTATCAAAATCATCATTGTCGTCATCAGCAACATTGGCATCATCATCATTGTCATCATCACTATATCAGCATCATCGTCATTCTCATCATCAGCATTGTCAACATCGTCATTGTCGTCATCATCGTCATCATCACCATCTTTTTCCACTTTCTTCTCTGATTCCTCGCCATGACATGTCTTCCATTAAGACAATCTCAGATCTTCTGAAACTTCTCAGCTCTTTGCCTTCTATACCGCTCTTTTACCGCTCTGATAACTCCTTGTACTCCTCTTCGATCACCTCTCTTTTGCTCTGTGAATATATTTCTACCAGTTTTTAGTTACTTCCTACATCCAGAATTCTTCTTGTACTTTGAACACCTTTTCTAGAGTCCTGAGAAGAGACCCTGACCAGCAGCCCTTCAGCTTTTGGGCCATATCTCATTCACTTCTTAGCTTTACGGATATTTCTCTCCTCTCTAGATAAAACATTCTGTACATTTGTGGACATGTATCTGATAACAAGCATGTTGACTGTTTCTAATATCAATTAGTAGAATTTGTGAATACAGCTCTGAAGCTTAAACTAGTATTCAAAGATAGTCATTGCATGGAACTTCTGTGGACTTCACAGACCCTAATGGCCTGAATAACACCTAGATAATGACCCTAAATATTAAAGAAGGGTTGTCTGGTCTAGAAAACACATTTTCCTATACTCTACCCAGGAATTTGCAGTTAAAGGAAATTTTTCTACAGAAACTAATTATATGGATGTATGGATCCAAGCAGGAGGAGGCGGCGCTGGGTGGGAAATAGAGCTGGAGTGACAGAGGCTTCAGATCTACAAAGAGTTCTTCGGCCTAATTTGCATATCAATTCATACACTGATTTCTCAGTGTTGGAGTAACAGTCTGGCCATGTAAAGGTATTGCTGGAATTGTCTTTGAAAGACCTAAATGCACATTGAAATAGATTTTTGGATGAAATCCTTCTGAAGAAATTATTCTTTTTTAGTCTGTCTTTCTCCAATAGAGTATTTTCTGAACCTGCTGTAGTCATGTTGTAAGGCTCCAGAAAAAAAACTTTTCACTGAATTTTGTAGTGTTAACTGATCACCTTCTCTAGTTGCTGCTGCTCCACTGATTGTGAAACAGGTTTTTATTATCTTCTGTGTCCCTACCTTCCAAAGTTATTCCCCTCACCGGTGATAAAGAATAAAATTGTAATGCTACACACCAACAAGCCGTGAGGCAGGATAGTCAAATGTTTTGAGGTCGGATACCAAGAGAGTGTAGTAAGCAAAAGGGACAAAGACAAAGGCCAAGTCAGGTCACTGTCCAAGGTCAGAATACCAGGACAATAACGGATCAGTGCAAAGGGTTTGAGCAAATGGATAGTCAGAACAACGTCCAAAGTCAGGCAGCAGTAGCTCAATGAACAGAGCACAGAATACCAAGCAAACAGCACCACCGAGCGTGTGCTATGTCTGGGCTTGAGAGCTCAGCTAAGTAGCAGGGAGGTAATTAGAAACAGGGAGCATCTGAAAGAAGCTCAGCACCTCCTAGTCTCTGACTGGATGACTGAGCTGTCGTTCAACACATTGAGCCTATGACACACTGAGGGGAGGAATTGTGACAAAAATTTCACCTTAATTTTACCTTCCACCAACCCAAAGCCCCATGTGGGCGTTTGCTTTTTGTCCTCTTACTCTGGCCGATCAAAACACAACCACGGCCACAAAGAAGTTCTGTGGTATATGCCTTGTTGGCTGAAAATTTGCATAACTTTGGCATGAAGGGGCACATGCAAAAAATCAAACCTGTTCCAGGAGAAGTGCCAGTTGGGGTGTGTACTAAGTTTTAATTGTACAGTCCAGTACAAGGCCCTCTTTAAAAGGTTAAATATTGCTTTACATGGCAGCGACCTCCAAACATAGTTTTTTTTCCTTCCTGAAAATATGTAATTTGCATGTTGTTCCCATGGAGCATTACCAATAAGACTCCATACTCATTTAGTGTCTCTAAAGGAAATCTGTAACAAGTTTTTTTAACATCTAATCTGAGAGCTGCACAATGTAAGGGACAAAGACCCTGATTACAGTGATGTGTAACTTACTGGGCTGCATTCTGTAGTTTTAATAACATCACTATCACTAGAGGACTATTAAACCTCCTGCCATGTAGTCCTCCATATTTAAGAGCTCTGTATTACCCCGCCTATGCCACTGATTGGCAGCTTTCTGTCTATGCAAAGTGTAGACAGAAAACTGCCAATCAGTGATGTGGGCGGGGCTATTCAGAGCTCAGCATTCAGAGCACTGCTAGATCCGCAGCAGAGAAAACAGGCATTTTATTAAAACTACAGCAAGCAGTCCAGGAAGTTACACATCTTCCCACATCCTACGTCTTGCAGCTCTCAGATTAGATATCAAAAATCCGCCGACAAATTCCAAACTCAGTCTCTTGAGAATTTACATGAGATCACACCCACCAACAGGGACTCAACTAGACCTAAAACTACGGAGACTTAGGTGGCATTGCCATGAAAGTTGTGCAATCTGTTGCCTAATTGCCGTTAAGTGGACAGCATGATGGCTCAGTGGTTAGCACTGCTGCCTTGAAACCCTGGGGTCCTGGGTTCGAATCCCACCAAGTATAACCCCTGCAAGGATTTTGTATGTTCTCCCTGGGTTCCTCCAGTTTCCTCCCACACTCCAAAGACATACTGTTCGGGAATCTAGATTGTGAGCCCCAATGGGGACAGTGATGATGTCTGTAAAGTGCTGCGGAATTAATGTTGCTATGTAAGTGAGTAAAATAAAAAAAGTGACTATTTTAGATTTGCGATTTGGCAGACGCCCCCAATTTATTTGATGATCCGTGATGGCAAAGTCGCCGCCTAAGAAAATTTTGCAGGTTTGGATTTTTGGCAACAACCACATTTCGGTTGTGTTATCACCACACTGACAATCCGATCCAGAGTTTCCAATGTGCAGATGTAAAAGAGACAAATGTATCATCAGACTGTTTATTTTTGGCTGTATAAAACTAAAATCTGCAGCCCCCTCCAAAAAATTGAAAACAGCTCATGATCTCACATTAAGTTGTATCACACTGCAACCTCAACTCTGCTATGTCGCTACACTAAGCTCTGCAGCATCCTGCACTTGGGAGGGCTTATCACATGGCATACCCCCCTCCCCATCCATCTGCTTGCTCACTAACCCTGTGTGCCTGCCTTGTGCACAGAGTGATCTCAGCTCTGCACACAGGAGCATGTGAAGCCTCCTCCAGGGGATCCCTCCTGCACTAAATAACTTTCAGCCCCCTCCAAGCAGATTTTTTTTTTTTTTTGCACAGAGCATCTCTATTTCCTGGGGAACGCTCATTAATTGCAGCGAATATTCATAGAGTTAAAGCAGAGCTGCACCCTTTGTCCCATGGCACAGTGATCAAAGCCTGGATTTTTTAAACCCATTGGTGACCACACTTGACAAACTTTTTTTTTTTTTTTACAAGATGGGTCTTTAGCCTGTTTTTTGTTTTTTATTCTGTACAGATCAGTTCATTCATAACTTAATGATTTTGAATTTTTTTTAACTTTTTGTGTAACCTAAGTTAGCGATAGACAGAAATGTACAAGTTTTGACAACTTCTGGACAGTTCATCAAATAGGCAATTTTTTTCTTCCAATGGCCATGAAAAATAAAAAAAAAATAAAATTTTTGTTTGGGAAGGATGGGAAATCTTGAAAAATGAAATTCTCAAAGCACAGTTGTTAACAATTCCGAAAAGAGGGAAGAATAGGAAGCATTTAAGGAAGCCAGGATGGATGAACACAGAACTTAAGCACATGCTAAAAAGGAAGAAAAACATGTTTATAAAATGGAAAGAGGGAGGCATATCTAAAGAAGAATATAATGCTGTCTGCAGAACCTGCCGGGCACAAATCAGATTATCTAAAGCTGAAAATGAATTGAGGCTTGCAAGAGATGTCAAAAGCAATAATAAAGGATTTTGGGGATATGTCAAAAGTAAAAGAAATGTATTTTTGTGGCGTTCACAGTGAAGGCTGCTAATGTGCTCTTGGAAGTTCCGGAGTTTGGATATTTATCAACAATGTAGTTTCCGTAAAAAAGTATCAGGGCATAAAGAAATTTTTCACGATCTAACTAAATTTTTCAGTGAGTGAAGTCATACCTGTTAGTACCGGGTCCCACCAGCGTATTTTCTCCCAGCTGAGAGAATCGGGTCGATCATGCTAATCACACGCTGATCAGAGTTTGATCAGACTGTGATCTGATTTTCTCAGATGAGGAGAAGATGTAAAAAAAAAAAAAAATTTCTCCATCTTCTGCATTTTGCCAGTCCGTGAAAATCAGACTGTTATCTCAGTGTGGTCCAGTTTTTTTGATGGGTTCATTGACTTGGTCCAAAGAAAAAATGTAACTTGTGTGTGGCCCCATAACATAACGTTGGTCCTTTTCCGGCCCGATATTTTTTCGGGTCGCGTTCTGACCTAAACTTGGGTCTGAAGACAGAGAAGACCCCTGATCCACATAGCACAGAACGGACCAGAACTGACAAGCTCAAGTGATCCAACAGCCCAAGCACTAAACTTGGGTCATCCGCAGAAGAAACTATAGTGAACTCATCGGTGTATTTGAACGGCCTCTCATGGAGACATGATTTTGATCTGAGTCACGGATCATTCTTGACATACAAGTCTACGGATGAGTGAAAAAACTCATACAACACTCGGATACTTGAGAATCCCCCATATTAGTTTTTTTCTTCCAAACAAATCTCTGATGCTAAAATTTGTCACCGACCAGACTCTGATGAAACGCTGATCCAAAACACTGATGGAACTCGGACCGTTTTTTTCACGTACGGTAAAAAGTATTAGCTGTGGGTAATTTTTAAAAAAAAAGTTAGATTGCTTGACAAAAAACACCTGCAGGGAGTGGCGGAGGCAAACAATCCGTGCACCCCATAAATGTCAGCTTACAGGTGGTTGAAAAAAACCCACCAATCAGATGACATTTTTGACTGCAAGGAGTCGAATGAACTTGAGAAACCAAATCCTTGACTGACGGTAGCCAGAATTGTTTTCTCCGGGGCGATGATTATCTAATGTGTATGGCCAGCTGAAGCCGATGGAGGGGGGTAGCCCTCCGCAGAAAATAAAGCTTCTTCCTGATAATTCTATCCATGACGGAGAACGATCCAGCGGCTCTCGGGATAATACATATTTTGGTCCTACACCAGCATCCAGTATTGATCTCATGCTCTTAGTACACATCTCATTCCTCCCTGGTCATCTTCCTGTATCCTCAAGATTTATTGGCCTGTGGACAAAGAGCAGGCAGGAGGCACCATCTGCTGCAGCACATTAGCAGATTACAACCACAAATTATCAATGGGACGGCCCCCATCGGCAGTATTTTGTCTCTATCCGCTTTCCATTCTCCAGTAAGAGTGCAGGGGAGGAGAGAGTTAAACACGTAAGCACTGCCAATGCCTAGTCTGCACTTAGCTGCAATATCAGGTCCTGCTTGATCTGGAGCGAGCTGCTGCCTCCTCCACAGGATTACTAGGGTGCACGGTTTTCGAAAGACCGTCTTCGTCTTCTTCTTCTTCTTCCTCTCCGCCGTCGCTCCAACCCTATCAAGATGTTGGACCCATCTTCCAGCGAGGAAGAATCGGATGAGATAGTGGAAGAAGAAAGCAAGGAGGTGTTGGCACCCAGCACAGGGGCCCGTTTGTCTCCTAGTAGGACCAGCGAGAGCTCCGGTGGGCTACAACCGAGCAGTCGGAGCAGCAGCGTCCGGCCATCCAGCCCTAGTCCATCAGTGGTCAGCGAGAAGGAGAAAGAAGAGCTTGAAAAGCTGCAGAAGGAGGAAGAAGAGAGAAAAAGGAAGCTGCAGCTCTATGTGTTTGTCATGAGGTGTATTGCCTACCCGTTCAACGCCAAGCAGCCCACCGACATGGCGAGGAGGCAGCAGAAGGTGAGAACAATAGGGGAAGGGGAGGAGACCCCCCTAAAGTCTGGGGTATGATTATTACATTGATGCCAGTGTCATCATCAGGTTACATCAACTGCAGTTCCTCCGATAAGAGCTGTCCATCATGATGATGCACAGCTGGGACCCTTGTCTGGAAAGAGGTTCTGCAGCAGCTACCAATGGCGGGGGGAGGTGCGATCACTTCTTCTATACGTCTTTGTAGGCTTTTGTGTGGTTATAATATGCATGAATGTACGGGTGCAGAAGGACGTAGAGGTGGATTTTGGCCTAACTTGATCGGAAGGACCAGATGTCCAGCGAGAACTGGGGGGGTCTTATATAATGTTTGGAAGCGAAGGAATATGGCAGGGTGACCCATGCTCAGGCTGTTGCACAGGCAGGAAGCTATGAATTGCTGAAAATTGGAAACACAGGCCCGAGCTGGTCTCTATCATTGCAGATAGTACATGGGGAGGTGGGGTGGATACGTTGATTTAGGAAGCTTCTTTGGTTGCACGTTAGAAGAGTAAAATCAACTGGAGCTATGGAATCACATCATCTGCGCCCTCCCATAACCCAGCTCCTCCATAGGCGTCACCAGCACCGGATCCATGAAACGGCGCCACCTATGGACGAGCTACGTGCACGGGGGAGGGAGGGATGATGCTCCGAGACTGATACAGGAAGCGATCACTTGTTTATCTCATGTACCAGGTTCATTCATAGAAACCTGGCTTCGTCTTAAGGGTCCTTCACGACATCTGGATCCTATAGATGATGCCCGTTCATCGTCTTCGGTGCATCTATAGGGTCTACAGACAGGGATCTAGATCAACATACATATTGTGTAGTCCTATTGCAGGGCTTGTAAATCATTCACTAAAATACCCATAGTGCTCGGCACGGCCAATGTCATGAGGATGTAGCAAAACCAAAAGCTAAAGGGTTATTGGGCCAAAACCTCCGAGCCGGTGAAGGTGCACGGGCTGTAATGGAAATTGGCTCGGTTTCACTGGGTGACTTAACAATACATCAAAGATATTCTCTGGGTTTGGAGAAGCCCCATCCATCACGGCTATGCCTTTGATTTTATGGCATTAATGGAAATCCAGGCACAACTCCTCGCACACTCACAACTTTACGACATAGGAACATGCAACTAAAGAGTCCGGCCATCAAATGGTTTGGCAAAGGGTCTATGTCCCATTTTAATTGGCTTGCTCTTGAATATCAGGTGCCATGGAGGCTGGTTACGAATGTAGTGCTGATTGCTATGCTAATTTTCCCAGACTATTAAGTGTAGCGTTGTCCCAAAAGCTTACACGCTAAATACGTTGTACGACATCAACATTTATATGTGCAACCAAAATCTTGTCACGTTTGGTGCTAAGTAGCTATATTGCAGGTCTGTGAATGTACTAGCACATTATTTTACTTTTTTTATTATTGTATGTATGTATTAATATTTTATGAGATAGATTATAGATGATAGATAGATAACAGATGGATAATAAATTGATGATAATAGATAAATAGATAGATAGATAATAGATAAAAGATGATAGACATAGATAGATAGATAGATAGATAATAGATGGATAATAGATTGATGATAATAGATAGATAATAGATGATAGTTATTGCAGCTTGTAGCGGCTCATCGTGATCTTTCTTATCCTTGTGATATAGCGGTACGTATATAGGAGTACGGTCGGATTCATCCCATGGGAAGGATTTAAAGTCAATTTTCCCTATATGATGAATAGTGACGGCCATATACCCGTTACCCGTGTCCCCTATGTTTCGGCATGGCCCCCTGAGACGGCACACAGGGGACTGTTGCATTCATCATCTGAAGGTTATGGAGGGCTGAGTAATGGCCGGCTTGGGACATTCGTTGTTGCGTTCTGTAGCCGCTCGTCAGCCTCAAATATTTATAGTGAATTCATTCAGGCATTGGGGGAAAAAACCCTATAAGATCCCCCGGTGTGGCGTGTAGCGGATGTAGCGCGGGGACCATTCATTAATGTGACACCGCAGCAGGTCCGCGAGTCACTATATAATACCAATCAGCCTGTCATCGTTCTCTAGGGACGCGCCTGTCTGCGCTGATATCTCGGCCCACTATGTCTTCCAGTAATGCCTATAAGCCAGGCGTCTATCGGGTCTTGGATCTGTAGGGGGATCCTATGGGGCTCATCACTCTGGAAAGATAATTGTACGATTGGTTGTATGGAAAAAAATGGGTTGATGATCGAGGGAGAGGAGAGTGAAGGTCCGGCAAGGTTACCATATGTGAGGACAATAACATCTATGTACACTCACATGCAGGTGGTTTTACATAGGACTGCAGCTAAATGTGCTGCAGAATCTTAAAAATGAAAGCAACAATATATTGTGGGAATATGCACTAATGAAATAGTATGGGGGAGATTTATGGGTCCCATGTCAGCCATATCTCAACCTTCAGGTGGCCCGGTCTCTTGTGTGCCGTCCCAGGGGGCAATCGGTGCCCATACACACAGACATGGCCATCACTATTCATCACATACTACAAATTCAGCATTATTTTCTGACATCAATCTTCTCCGCTGTTCCTACTCCTATGCACAATAACAGGGCAATGATTAGAAACAGCCGGAAGAAACATTACAGTAGAAGACACCCGCCATATGTAAGACACATATCACACGGCCAGGCAGGACTGGGGTAAATGAGTCCTGCTCGCTTTCTTTTCCTAACACATTTGGTCCTGTTGGGAAATGCGGAGCAGGAGCTTCATAAATATGGCATTCGGCCCATGTAGGCTTGTAGATATAGAGGAGCGAGGATATGGCGTAGGATTATCATTCACTAGGGTCAGACATGGATAGACGAAAATGCATGAAGGTTGTCTCCTCCATCCATGTCTGGTAATACTTTTTTTTGTCTTTGAGGTACCAGGAACCTCCAAAATGTCTATGTCTGCAGGTTACAGTAGGGAGAGCAGCTCTGAAGCACACGTTTGCTTCATTTGTCACTGGTGTCCCTCCCACACAGACAGTATGAGGGCCCCACAATCCCCTACACAGTATGATGCATCCACAGCCCCCCACAGCCAATATGGAGCCCCTACATCTTTTTACACAGTATGATAGCAGCTCACATAGTGTGATGCCCTCATAATCCCCACCATGCAGTATTATGCCACCACTGCCCTTCATACACAGTATGATGCCCCCACGCTCTTCCATACACAGTATGATGCCCCCACGCTCTTCCATACACAGTATGATGCATCCACATACCCCCACACAATATGATGTCCCTACAACTCTTTACACAGTATTATAGCACTTCAAATAGTGTGATGCCCTCATAGTCCCACTGCACACTATTATGCCACCACTGCCCTTCAAACACAGTATGATTCCCCCGCAGTCTTCCATGTACAGTGTGACGCCCCCACAGTCTATCGTACACAGTATGATGCATCCACAGCCCCCCAAACACAATGTGATGCGTCTACAACCTTTTATATGATAGTACCTCACATAGAGTGATGCCCTTATAGTTCCCACCACAAAGCATTATGCCACCACAGCCCCCCATGCACAGTAAGATGCCCCCACAATCTCCCATTTGCAGTATGATGCATTCAGAGCCCCCCACACATAATGATGCTCCGACATCCCTTTACACAGCATGCTTGCACCTCACAGTGTGTTGCCCTCACAATCCCAACCACACAATATTTTGTTACAACTGCCCCATACACAGTATGATGCCCCACAGTCTCCTATACACAGTATGATGCCCCTACAGTCTCCTGTACACCGTATGATGCCCCACAGTCTCCTGCACACCGTATGATGCCCCACAGTCTCCTAAACACAGTATGATGCCGCACAGTCTCCTATACACAGTATGATGCCCCACAGTCTCCTATACACAGTATGATGCCCCTACAGTCTCCTGTACACCATATGATGTCCCACAGTCTCCTAAGCACAGTATGATGCCCCACAGTCTCCTAAACACAGTATGATGTCGCACAGTCTCCTATACACAGTATGATGCCGCACAGTGTCCTGTACACCATATGATGCCCCACAGTCTCCTGTACACCGTATGATGCCCCACAGTCTCCTAAACACAGTATGATGCATCACAGTCTCCTAAACACAGTATGATGCCCCTACAGTCTCCTGTACACCGTATGATGCCCCACAGTCTCCTAAACACAGTATGATGCCCCACAGTCTCCTAAACACAGTATGATGCCTCACAGTCTCCTAAACACAGTATAATGCCCCTACAGTCTCCTGTACACCGTATGATGCCCCACAGTCTCCTGCACACCGTATGATGCCCCACAGTCTCCTAAACACAGTATGATGCCGCACAGTCTCCTATACACAGTATGATGCCCCACAGTCTCCTATACACAGTATGATGCCCCACAGTGTCCTGTACACCATATGATGCCCCACAGTCTCCCGTACACCGTATGATGCCCCACAGTCTCCTAAACACAGTATGATGCATCACAGTCTCCTAAACACAGTATGATGCCCCACAGTCTCCTAAACACAGTATGATGCCTCACAGTCTCCTAAACACAGTATAATGCCCCTACAGTCTCCTGTACACCGTATGATGCCCCACAGTCTCCTAAACACAGTATGATGCCGCACAGTCTCCTATACACAGTATGATGCCCCACAGTCTCCTATACACAGTATGATGCCGCACAGTGTCCTGTACACCATATGATGCCCCACAGTCTCCTGTACACCATATGATGCCCCACAGTCTCCTAAACACAGTATGATGTCGCACAGTCTCCTGTACACCATATGATGCCCCACAGTGTCCTGTACACTATATGATGCCCCACAGTCTCCTAAACACAGTATGATGCCTCACAGTCTCCTATGCACAGTATGATGCCCCACAGTCTCCTATGCACAGTATGATGCCGCACAGTCTTCTATACACAGTATGATGCCCTGCAGTCTCCTACACACAGTATGATGTCGCAGTCTCCTGTACACCGTATGATGCCCCTCAGTGTCCTGTACACCATATGATGCCCCACAGTCTCCTATACAAAGTATGATGCCCTGCAGTCTCCTACACACAGTATGATGCCCCACAGTCTCCTATGCACAGTATGATGCCCCACAGTCTCCTATGCACAGTATGATGCCGCACAGTCTCCTATGCACAGTATGATGCCGCACAGTCTCCTATGCACAGTATGATGCCCCACAGTCTCCTATGCAGAGTATGATGCCGCACAGTCTCCTGTACACCGTATGATGCCCCAGAGTGTCCTGTACACCATATGATGCCCCACAGTCTTCTATTCAAAGTATGATGCCCTGCAGTCTCCTATGCACAGTATGATGCCGCACAGTCTCCTATACACAGTATGATGCTGCACAGTCTCCTGTACACCATATGATGCCCCATAGTCTTCTATACAAAGTATGATGCCCTGCAGTCTCCTACACACAGTATGATGCCCCACAGTCTCCTATACACAGTATGATGCCCCACAGTCTCCTATACACTGTATGATGCCCCACAGTCTCCTATGCACAGTATGATGCCCCACAGTCTCCTATGCACAGTATGATGCCGCACAGTCTCCTATGCACAGTATGATGCCGCACAGTCTCCTATGCACAGTATGATGCCCCACAGTCTCCTATGCAGAGTATGATGCCGCACAGTCTCCTGTACACCGTATGATGCCCCAGAGTGTCCTGTACACCATATGATGCCCCACAGTCTTCTATTCAAAGTATGATGCCCTGCAGTCTCCTATGCACAGTATGATGCCCTGCAGTCTCCTATGCACAGTATGATGCCGCACAGTCTCCTATACACAGTATGATGCTGCACAGTCTCCTGTACACCATATGATGCCCCACAGTCCCCTATACACTGTATGATGCATTCAGAGCCCCCCACACATAATGATGCTCCAACATCCCTTTACACAGCATGCTTGCACCTCACAGTGTGTTGCCCTCATAATCCTAACCACACAATATTTTGCTACCACTGCCCTCCATACACAGTATGATGCCCCACAGTCTCCTATACACAGTATGAAGCCCCAAAGTCTCCTATATACAAAGTCCCAGAGCCCCCACACAAATTATCATGCCCCCACAGTCCCTTATAAGATAAAATAAAATAAAAGCTGCTGACTTATCCCTGTTCCGCCAATGTCCTGCTCGCACCACTAAATGGTGGAACAAGAAATCAATGGCTCCTTCCTTCACCGTTGTGTACATCTTTATCTGCATCCTGAGTACCCCCTGACTCTCGGACCTCATAGTGGTCTAGCAGTAGACTACTGCCCGGGATCGGCTACTAAATGGTTTACCAGTTTACCAGAGCGGTGGTGTTTACATCCGGTTGAGCTGGTAATGGTTGATCGATGTTGGTGTTAGGTGTTGGACTTCAAATGATGTGATATTGATCCTAAAGAAAGATCATTAATATCCCACTACTGAGAAACCCCTTAAATATTCCACTAAAAAAATTATAGAGAAAAGTGAATAAAAATGTTAAAAAAATAAATCTAGAATAAACTGACAATTAATGGGATCTTCTGAGAGAACATAAATACAGCTCAATTAACAGAGCAGATGACATGCTGTAAATTCTTAATGCACCCATTGTTTCCTGGCTCAGAGACTTTGTCCCCAAGCTATGAACTTAGGAGATGCAATTAGAGAAAGTGGGTCGGGGGTAGTGCTCATTCACTGATGTCCTATCCATGTGGACAACACGTGAATATACTGTATGTAAGTTATACCATGGGGATGGACATCATGTGAGTAATCCTTTCTCCACGGTGGATGACAGGTCAACATGACTTGACCACTGCAGCCAATATTCCCAACTTCAAGTGTATCCACCATCCAAGCAGCAATAGATGTAAACTATAGGGACTAAATTATTAGTACACCTCCAGGAGCTTTTCCGACCTCCCATTATGAATCCATAGACATTAATATGGAGTCTACCCCTCTGCAAATATAACAGCTCCTGCTCTTCTAGGAAGGTTTTCTACAAGATTTTGGAGATATCTGTCGGAAATTTTTGCTTCTTACTGTACAATCTCTGGTCTAGTTCCTCTCAAAGGTGTTGGATAGGGTTAAGGTCTGGGCCCTGTGAGGCCGGTCATGTTCTTCCAGGAATGTCCCTCAACCATGTCTGTATGGACCTTGGGCACTGAGCAAAGTCATGGGGAACAGAAAAGAAAAGGGTCTTCTCCAAACTCTTCCCACAAAGCTAGAAGCTACAATTGTCCACAATATCTTGTGCGGATATATTAAGATTTCCCTTCACTTCTGATAAGAAGCCCATAGCATTATCCTTCTCCACCAAACTGTACAGCAGGCACAATGCAGTCAGGGGGTAACGTTCTCCTGGCATTGACCAAACCCAGACTTGTCCATCGGACACCAGATAGAGAAGTGTCATCCGTCACTGAGCAGAACACTTTTCCTCCAGAGTCCAGTGGTGGCGGCTTTACACCACTATATCCGACACTCAGCATCGTGCTTGGTGATGTACGGCTGAATGCAGCAGCTCGGCCATGAAGCTCCCGGCTTGGGTGCAGTGTTTGTGCTGATGTTAATATCATAGCAGGTCTGGACACTGCAGTCATGGAGTCAGCAGAGCGTTGGTGACTTTTTTGTGCACTCTCCTCCCCAAGCACTTGGTGACCCCGCTCTGTAACTTTACATTTCTGAATTTTTTCTCTGTCCACAATTTCTTGCTGTGATGCCATTGTTGCAACCAGATGTGTCCCCTTTTTTTTAAAAGCTTATGTCCTCATAGACTTAATAAAGGGAAATTGCAGCTGTATCCCCCTCCTCCCTGTATTAGATTTCTGAACATTTATCAACGACATGCAGACTTGTAAAGGGGGAAAAACCAGGAGGCTGCTGGAAATGAAAGAAAATCCTACTTTACCCTAAAAATATATTTTACAAAGATTTAAATATTTATATGATGCAATCATTTATGCAAATATAAAAATATAGATATTTGTACACGTTGTGGCAAATCGCCACATTCTTGTAAATCTGATTTGTTAAGCAGAGCAATAAATGGCTTCTACCTCTTTATATGAGGTGTTTGCAATAATCTGAACATATGCTAATTTGCATATGACATATTAATCTGACATGTGTATATGGGCCGCCCTCCCAGGGCTGTGGGGTACTCGGTACCGGGCCGGGGTCAGGGGAATGTGTCACAGCAGCGGTGACCCGGTCCGTGGCCCTGGGTGCCCAAGTAATGGGGGAATGTAGTTAATAGTTCGTGACGCCACCGGTGGTGCTCGGCAAGGGAGGTGTTAAGTCGACGCTGCAGACAGATCCTCTGGGACAGCAGTGATGGTATAGCCCTCCACAGGCAGGGCTGATGTCCCAGGGCAGTGTAGTTGTAATGGTTGTGGAAAGGCGCAGGCAGTGTAAAGGATGGTACCCAGATGTAGCGGTGCTGAGCGGGTTGGCGCAAGAATGAATGGAGGACACCGAGGCTTGCAGTTCCAAAGCTTTTACTCACAGTCTGCGGTACACAAGGGTGCCTGCCTCCGGGCCGTGTCCTCCGGGTCAGAGACTCAGCCGACCTCCAGGCCAGATGGAAAACTCCTCTCCAACACTCCGCCAACATGTACCTTTCCTGAACGACTCATCTATTGCGCCTTAAAGTGTGAAGATCTCCAGTACCATGGTACCCTGGAGTTCCTCCTGTCAGATGTTCCTAACAATTCTACTCGTACGGCAGACAGCTGTAGCCTGCTTTGGGGACTCCCTTCTCCTGAGTCCCGGCTCTCTATCCGTGTTGCTGTTGTGTCCCAAGTCTTGGATGGGAGTAGTGCATTTACAGCCTACTACTCCACCGGTGTCTGCTGCAGAGCCATAAGTGTCCATACAACCTCGGGGACCGGGCCTCGGCCTTGCGCTGAGAACCTATAGGCAGGGTTCCTCTTCCGACCCACGTCTCCTCTCTGTTCTCCTACTCCTTCGTTCTGTACTGATCTTTCTCTCTCTTATGGAAGCTTAGGTTGCAGTTCTACGTCTTTCTCCTTCTTTCCCTTTCCCGTGCCAGCTGGCTCAGATCACTGAGGCAGCTGCAGCACTCCTTCCTCCATCCCTTCTTCCAGGGATCCTCACTCCTGTCTGAGTGACTTCCTACCCGACTGACCTTCTGTCAGACTGACCTGTCATCCTACACTTTCCCACTCTTTTATGTATCTTTTATGTATCTTAACTCCACCCACCTCCCAGCACATCCAGTGCTCCAAGCAGGGAACCACCAGAGGTGCTCTGCTACTCTCTAAGCACTGAGCCGCAATGTGGTTGTGCAGAACTACCCTGTTGTGTGGGGTGCGAGTGTTGGAGCGTGGAAAGGAGTTCCCACCTTACCTGGATGGTGGGGCACTACACCTTAGGAGAAGGTGCAGTACCTCTGTGGCGACTGAGCCTCAGGGGCGCCACATATACGGATCCAGCATCAGCTATTACAGCACGGTTTTTGAATATTATTCCCACTTATCGTGGATTTCTTATTAGGATGTCACTTTATTTACACAAGATATAGGATTTCGTGAAAATTCCCTGCATACAATTTATCCAACAATCCCCGGGTAAAATTTGTTACGGAAATGTTTATTTGGTTTTATGTCTTTTTTTAATTAATGGGGATAATATTGATCATATCTGGATCTTCAGGCGTTCGGTCGTCGTCGGTTTAAAGACATACATGATGTACATGTCTTTTTGGCGTTTGACGTATTTTAGTTTTTCCGTTTTCCAAAAATGTCCTTTTGAAAAATTTTACTTAAATTTGAAGTTTCGGAGTTTTGTTCTTTGGAAAGGGAAGAGTTCCATTAAGGGGGTCATCCATCAATCCTTGTTTGTTAGAATGGTCCCCTGGAGATAAGATGACCATAGAGCGTCCTTCCTGAGAGTGATCAGTTGTGATCGCTCCAAAAATCCAGCTTCAAGTGTTCAATTTTCCTGCAGCGCCACCGGAGGGGAAATAAAATATTACACAGTGTGTCTTGATAAGCGATTAGTGGTGTCAAGTCGGTTTTAGAAATCTACTGATATTACTCCATGGGATATAAAAACAGAGATTTTGGATGGGATTATTCTTAAAGGGATGGGATTGCCTCGAAAGTTTTGCAATGCAAACTGAAAAGTGAAAAATATGGTAGGGGCGAAATTGCTTGCAAGTTAAAGGCTAATGTTTCTGATAGTCTTAAGCTTGCTTTCTTCATGTAGGAGGATTGATATATTGCATGTTGGACAATTTATCATGTCTTCCTGGTACTCATGGCCTCTTAGTGCTCCCCATTGGAGATAGCTACCTTGTAGGTCAACAACCAACTGTTTAAAGAAGCCCTCCTCCTACTCCTCTGAAAATTGTTATCCTCTTAATATATTGCAGTCATCATATTATACAGCACTGTGCACTTACAATTACTCATTTTACCTTTCTACCCAGCTAATTCTTCTCTTTTCCTTTGGGTTTATGACATGATTAAAAACTAATGAGCTGAATGCTTCGAAGCTCTATGTAGAAACAGGAGGTCAATTTTCCCTGTATTAGTCATGAGTCAATGAAAAAAAGGCTCTGGCAAAAGAGGGATGGAGCAGCTGGCTCAGGAGTTGACGAGGGTAATGATAAATGCGGGGAGTAGAGAAGTCCTGGTTCTGCAGAGAAAAGAGAACAATTAACTGGGTAGAAAGGCAAAATGAGCAATTGTAAGTACACAGTGCTGTATAATATGATGATTGCAATATATTAAGAGGATAAAAATATTAATGGAAAGAGGAGGAGGGCTTCTTTAAAGAGCCTTACAACATGACCAAGGATTGGAGATGAACATGCCAACTCAAGCTGCCCTGGTACGGCATCTATTCCAGTCTTCTATGGCAGCGGGACTTCTTCTCTTCACCCAACATCCTCACCATGGCATTCTGGGCACCTCTGGAATTCATTAGTCTCTGCGATATCATAACTTAAATGCAAGAGGCACTGAAAATACCAGTTTGAGAATGCCGGGTGTAGAAGAAAAGACCGAACGCAATGGAGGTAAGGATCGGATGCCGGATGCCGGACCAGGGCAGCGTAAATCAAATTACTCATCTCTACTAAGGATGTTACCCATAGAGAACTAATTCTTCACTGCGTTGGATGTGAATCATGTCTCAGCGACAGGCTCCACTTCTGGCATAGTTAGTTCATGGGTCCTCACTGGTTTGAGGAATCTGTCATCTACTCTGACTCCGCAGCTAATCTGCAGTTGGCACCCTAGGTCACATGGGACCATGGCTCAGTCACAACTCACTGGCAGTATCTGATAATTATTATTTTCTGCTCATGCACGGTCCTGTGTATGGTGGCAATGCATTCATAGAAGAAATGCAAAATTGCCCCCCAAAAATCCTGGAGAACCAGCAATATTCTACTTGTGTGTCTATAGCAGGAATATGGTGCAGTACTTTTCACACAGTAGAGCCTACAACGCAGTGCTCCCTATGGTCCTGCATGGCATAATACTGTTGTGCTCCATAATGCACATACCATTTATGGTGATTCGTCCTCCTATGTTGAAGGTGGTCAAACTCAGTTCCAACTGCAACTGTCCTCCTTCAACTGTGGTCTCTGCAAAACGACAAATCTCTGCCATACTTGTCAGAGACCACCAATATCAGTGTCTAAAGTAGAGCAAACATGTCCACTCAAAACCTTAAAAGTGTCTTCCCAAAATCGTAAGGTTTCTTCCAGTGGCATAACTAGAGTCCGATGGGCCTTGGTGCAAAATTTGCCCCTGAGCCCCCACCTGCATGTTGATCAGATGTATGGGCCCATGTAGTATTCGAGATCCTCTAAAGACATATGTGTTCACACCCCATGTTACAATGTCCCCCGTCTTGGCTCCTTCTTGTAATAATTTCTCCCATTCTGGTCCCCTTTCAGTAATAATTCCCCCCATCCTGGGTCTCATGCTGTAACATTTTCCCCCATCATTGGCTCCTTCCTGGTATAATGTCTCCATCCTAGTGTAATGTTTCCCATTCTGGTATAAAGTCTGCCATTCTGGCATAATGTTTACATCCCGGCATAATCTCCCCCATTCTGGTATAATGTCCACCATCTTGGTATAATATCCCCCATCCTGGTATAATGTCCCCCATCATGGTATAATGTCCCCCATCCTGATATAATGTCCCCCATCATGGTATAATGTCCCCCCATCCTGGGATAACGTCCTTCATCTTGGCATATTGTCCCCATCCTGGTATAATGCCCCCCCCATCCTGGGATAACGTCCTTCATCCTGGCATATTGTCCCTATTCTGGTATAATGTCCACCATCCTGGTATAATATCCCCCATCCTGGTATAATGTCCCCCATCATGGTATAATGTCCCCCATCCTGATATAATGTCCCCCATCATGGTATAATGTCCCCATCTTGGTATAATGCCCCCCCATCCTGGGATAACGTCCTTCATCCTGGCATATTGTCCCTATTCTGGTATAATATCTCCCATCCTGTTATAATGTCCTCCATCATGGCATAACGTCTCCATCCTGGTATAATGTCCCCATCCTGGTATAACAGCCCCCATCCAGGTATATTGTCCCTAGTCTGGTAAAAGTCCCCCATCCTGATATAAGAGCCCCCATCCTGGTATAATGTCCCCCATCCTGGCATAATGTTCCTCATCATGGTGTAATGTCTCCATCCGGGAATAATGTCTCCTAACCAGGTATAATGTCCCTCATGCTATTATAATGCCCCCCATCCTGGTATAATGTCCTTCATCCTGATATTACGTCCCCTTCCTGGAATCTTGTCCCTATTCTGGTAAAATGTCCCCCATCCTGCTATAATGTCCCTATTCTGCTATATTGTCCCTTATTGTGCTATATTGTCCCCATTCTGGAATCATGTCCCCCATCATGATATAATGCCTCTTTGTCCAGCCAGCACATTTTGAAAGGAAACAGCTGACTATTCTCACCTGCCCTTCACTCTCACGCTGCGCTTTTCTGTAGCCAGACTTCAGCGTCCCAGCATGGGCAGTGTATGACGATACTACCATGCGCTGCTCATCACAGGCATGCCGATGTCAGCTGCTGGCCTCCGTTTGGCCGGGGCCGTGTATTGCGGTGCAGGAAGCCGGCGAGTCTCTGCACCGCAATACATTTCACCAGAATATATGTCCGACGATGCGAAATCAACATGGCTTTGGCGTCGGCCGGCCCCTCAAGTGCACGGACCTGGTTACGGTCGCACCCTCTGCGACCGCGATACTTACGCCCCTAGTTTCTTTTATCAATTCGAAAGGGGACAATTCCCTAATCGCTGGGGATTTTACCAAAAAAAACGGATAACTGGCTCAGCAGATCCCGATCATCAATGGAGAAAGGGTACACGTATTCTAGGTCAGCAATATCTTCTCCTATCCTTTAAATGGCAGATAACTTGTGATGTTGGGAAAAGAAAGCCATGGTTGTATCTTCTCACATCATTTTGACACCCACCCTTAAATAATGGACAACCCAGTCCGTCTCGGGACCGCCCCCCTATCCCTTTAAATTCCCCATTGAATAGATATTCATGTACCATCTGCACAAGGATCATGGTGATAAGCACTAATGGAGCACTAGAGCCAAACCCTAGATAAATGGAATAAGGAAGAGCCAGCGGCCATATGTCATACATCAGATAAGAATGCTATGGATGGTGAGATACTGAACGCAGCATGGATGATGGGAGTCTTCCTCCTCCACTATAAACACATGACGTGTATAGATGAGTCCCCGGAGTCAGACCTGCCAATTCTCTATGACAACACTCACTGTTTTGCTCGCTGAAATTTCTCTATATTGGGGCGAATAATGCAACCTGGAGGATATACGATTAACGAAACACCTATAGAGTAATTATACACAGCGGTCGCTGTAACAGACCTTGTCCTGCAGAAAAGGGAATCCGCCATTGCAGCTAATGCAGCTGTTTTATCCCTTTCCCCTCTGTCACTTACCGTGCATAAAAATGGTCTGTGTGCTTTCACATCACCTGGCAAAACCACAGGGCTGAGAATGACACAGACAATTCTTTATGGACCAAAAGGAGATTGTCTGGAGGTGTTCCTTAAAGTCAAAAGCGCCCTTGATGCTCCCCTGCTATACAGAACCATGGGATCTGCAGAAATTGAAATGTGCCCAGCTCCAGCTGCTGCAGAACCTCTTTGACGTTTAACGCATAATGTAATGTCGATTGGAAAATAATTGCAAGATTAGATCTCACCTTGGAGGTCTGTGATCTCTTGTATGACTTTTATTGTTTATAGGAAAGGGACTGTGCTCCATATGTATCTGCTGAGAAATTAAAGGGATACTTCAGCAATGACATATGACGTCCTGTCCCCAGGATATTAGTGCGATGGTGGTCTGACACACCCACTGATCAGCTCTCAGCAGGTCCTGTGGGAGGCGGAGGCGCGCAGTGTATGGAGTCGGAAATGGTCAGAGGGGTTGTCAGGTCTCAGACCCCAACAATTTGATATTGATGACTTACTTTAAAGATCAGCCATCGATAGCTGAGTTCTGGACAATCCCCGGTCCGCTCCATTCGCTGCTTCCATCCGGCCATTGTCAGCTCGTTGGTAGGGGTGCCAGGTGTTGGACCACCACTGATCCCATATGCTAGTCATACGCAACCCCTTTAAGAGAACGTCTTAGCGCACCACATAGGGCAACATTTTAGCAGATGTTTTCACATTCCCTTTGGAAGACCAATATTATTAGATAGCCATGATAGTTGAGGACCCTCTTGGAGGTTTTGCATTGGGGTCCACGAGCTTCAAGTTCTCTCCACTGGCTGCAGTTATACATTCACTGCTCTGCCTTGAAAGTAAAGAACCAGAGAAAAAAAAATACAGAAGAAATCTGAAGGACGTAATGAATCATTCTAAGGCCTCATCCACACATCAGTATTTCATCAGTATTTCATCAGTATTTGCATGCCTCATCCAGGAGTGTCTCCAAAGCCCAGAATGAGTGTCACGCTTTCAGTTACAGCTTACCTCTGATTGTTCCACTCCTGGCTTTATCATAAAAACACTGATGAAAAACACTGACCGAATACTGACCTGTGAATGAGGCCTGATGGAAGTTATTTCTTGACCCCGTCAGGTCCTGGTGTGAGATGTTATGTGACCCATGGAATAATGGCAGATACAGTAATGTGTTTTGTAAACATATTATTCCTATGTGATAAACAGAACAAACTTCAGGTAGTTGTTCCGCCGCTCCTTCCATGTATCCAGAGTGTAGAGAGCGTATCACCGATGCCGCACCTGCCCCGTCCCCCACCCTACAGGTACAGCCCCTCTATCACTGAGGCTCAGGGTGATGGACCGGCAGCTGTCCTATTCCTCCATCACCGGGGTCTGTCGTCACGGAAAGACGGAAAGATTGTTCTTTTAATACTTTAGTAAACAGAATATTGTAAAAGACAGATAAAGCGGAACAGGATTTCCTGGAATAGAGGAGTAAAGTATCTATCTGTCTGCCCTTCCTCTATCTATCTATCTATCTATCTATCTATCTATCTATCTATCTATCTATCATCTATCGATAGATAGATAGATAATAGACAGATAAGAGATAATAGATAGATAATAGATAATAGATAGATAATAGATAGATAATAGATAAATAGATAGATAATAGATAGATAAATAGATAGATAATAGATAGATAAATAGATAGATAAAATATAGATAGATAATGGATAAATAGATAGATAGATAGATAGATAGATAGATAGATAGATAGATAGATAGATAGTCCATCAAAAAAGAAAGCAGTACACCATAGTAGTTTATTTGGAGGTTTGGTATGTACCTGGAGGACCTGCACCCAAATCCTTTTTCCATTTTGTGCTGTTTTTTAAACTTTTTTCTATCGATAGATAGATAATAGATAGAGAAATAGATAATAGATACATTGATGGAGCGATAGATAGATGATGGATAGATAGATAGATAATAGATAGATAGATAATAGATAATATACTGCTCAAAAAAATAAAGGGAACACTATCCCATTTGCAACAGGCTGTTTGTGTTCCCTTTATTTCTTTGAGCAGTATAGATAGATAATAGATAGACGGAAAATAGATAGATGGAGCTGAGAGGTGAGGGCCTCCAGATTACAGATTATCTTATTTTTCCCAATAGGCAGAGTGTAATTTTTAGTTTGTCCAGTGGTGGCGCTGCAGAGACTCCATCACTCACTGTGGTTTTCCCCCTGATCACAGCGGATCGCTGGGGAGGTGGGGACGGGGGACGGCTTAAAGGGGACCTTCATTAAAGGTTGGACTCTAAAGTAAAATTTCTTCCAAGTGAAGATGGAACATAGATAACATTGTAGGATGAGAAATGGCCGAGCTTTCTTCATTCTCAGGACGCTCTTATGTCTTTACATCTTCCAAACAAAGCAATATTATCTGGAAGCAATCATGACTGCCTGGAAGAAAACCCATCGGTGACCCTTCCCGAGCTGATGGCGTGCAGCGTACGTGGCAACGATCTGACGCGCAGAGCTGAGACCTTCGCTCCTCTGGGGAGTTTGGTGGCTGCAAACCCTTTAGGGAAAATCCGCGCGGATCTGAATGAAATATAAGATTTCATGGAAAAAAAAAAAAGAAAGAATAAAGAGCGGAAGCTGTAAATGTTCCGATCTGCCCGTGAACCATTGCAAAATGGAACCAATCCAAAGAATAAAATGAGGAGAACTCATCACATGCCCATCATCAGTTATCTGGCGTAGAAAAAAAAGATGCCAAATTCAGGCAGTAAATCGCAACTTTTTTTTTCTGCCCTGCCGACTCTTTTCTCTAAAGGGGCGGAGCTTAGTGAGAGTAGGAGTGGTCACAAGCGACCCAACAAATGTATCATTTACCCCAGAAACAGATTCTAACAATAAATTAGAAGCATTTTTTATATATTATTGTCCATATATGCTGCTAGCTATACATATAAATATTATATATTGTTTGCTTTCCTTACCTTTACTTTTAGCTTAAGAAACACAAACATTAAAGAAAGAACTAAACTTTCATTTTCTTTTTAAACTTTTTCCAGCGTGGAAAGTTATGAAACTTTGCAAATCACTTTATTAGGGGATTTTTTTTCATACCTGTGAAAAAAAAATTGCACATAAGCAACCAATTGGTGGGTTATACAGAGCTCAGCATTCAGAGCACTGCTAGATTTTTAGCAGTGATTTAGCAGTAAAAAAAAATGACAGCAAGCAGCCTAGTAAGTGACACATCACTGGAATCAGGGTCTCAGCCCCTACGTTATGATGCCTTCAGATTACAAACAAAAAATCTGCTGACAGATTCTCTTTATTTCTTGAAAAAAAACCTTTCGTATAAGTGACCTCCATACCCCTTCTTTCCCCAGTCCATTTTCCCTCCTTTGGCTGCATTGATATCAGAACGTTCTGATATGGAGTACAGATGATGGCAGTGATGGGTCAGCCCCTGTCACATCCTCTGAGTGCTCTGCTTAGCGACCCAAACTCCTGAAGCCGCAGTTTATCCCCAGAGTTAGTGAGACACGGGTGCTGAGCTGACCCATCACTGCCATCTTCTGTACTCCAAAGGAGTACATTCTGATATCAATGCAGCCAAAATTAAATCTGGTAGATCTTGTACTCTCCATAGTTTTTGCACTGTCTGGTCATTATTATTGTTCTTTATTGACTCTTCGCTCAAAGTATTCTGAGAGATGTGACTGCTGTAAAAAAATTAAAAAAAAATAAAAATAAAAAGGAATTTCAGAATTTTCTGCCAGGAGATGTTTATGCCACATGTGTCTCTTTGTAGTCACCTGGTTATTTTGATGTAAATTGCAGCAGTTTTGCTATGTTCTGTCGGGAGATGTTTATGCTACATGTGTCTCTTTGTAGTCACCCGGTGGCTGTGATGTAAATTGCAGCAGTTTTGCTATATTCTGCTGGGAGATGTTTATGCTACATGTGTCTCTTTGTAGTCACTGGGTGGTTGTGATGTAAATTGCAGCAGTTTTGCTATATTCTGCTGGGAGATGTTTATGCCACATGTGTCTCTTTGTAGCCACCTGGTGGTTGTGATGTAAATTGCAGAAGTTTTGCTATATTCTGCTGGGAGATGTTTATGCCACATGTCTCTTTGTAGTCACCCGGTGGCTGTGATGTAAATTGCAGCAGTTTTGCTATATTCTGCTGGGAGATGTTTATGCCACATGTGTCTCTTTGTAGCCACCTGGTGGTTGTGATTTAAATTGCAGCAGTTTTGCTATATTCTGCTGGGAGATGTTTATGCCACATGTGTCTCTTTGCAGTCACCCGGTGGCTGTGATGTAAATTGCAGCAGTTTTATTATATTCTGCTGGGAGATGTTTATGCCACATGTGTCTCTTTGTAGCCACCTGGTGGTTGTGATGTAAATTGCAGCAGTTTTGCTATATTCTGCTGGGAGATGTTTATGCCACATGTGTCTCTTTGTAGTCACCCGGTGGCTGTGATGCAAATTGCAGCAGTTTTGCTATCATTAGTTTATTTCCTTGAGATTTGTAAACTCTTATTTAACATTCAGTGCCACAGTTCTCAAATAGTAGCCAAAGTAAAAGCCGAATAATAGCAAGCTCCAGCATTCGGAAAGCTTTACTACAGAAGCAAAACTTTAAAATATTGTATTTTATTAAAACTGAAAATACAGGAAATGAAAATGGAATTATTTAGTGAATTTAAAGGAATTCGTTCTAATTTGTTGCAATATGTATATATATATATCTTGTTGTGCATATAGCACAGTGTCACTGCATAAGCTAATGAGGGTCTACAGAGACATACAGAAACATTCTTCACATTCTAAGACTTAGCCTTTTCTGTACAGGAATCCTGTCCAGGGTATTTAACCTCAGACGTTCTTCGCAGTTCTCTTATAAAGTCGTAAACCCCAGGAAGGTATGGACAGAGGAGAAACTTTTTCTGCATCCCAATGCAAAATCTGTTACAGCCCTCCCCACCCACAGTACTATGCTACACATTCAATACTTTAGCAATGGACTGCAAGATAGCCACTGGGCGGCCACATATAGCATAAACATCTCCTAGCAAAGCATCACCAAATCAGTTTTTTTTTTCAAAGCCGGTCATCTCAGTATATGTTGAGTAAAGCTGGAGGCACAAGAGCGCATAACACATCAAACACCACAGATGTCAACAATGGAGGAGATGGAGAAGTTACTTTCTCTATCTCCTCCATAGCTGTGCTGCGTTTCTATCATGAGCACTGACACTCGGCTCCCACTCGCAGCAGAGTTTGAGCCGCGGGTCATTAGTATATTGCATCCGATGGTTGCGCTAATGTGACGCCGCGTTAAGATTAAAGTTCAGTAGAGACACTACTCATGCTTTTATCAGTGGTTTTACCATTGGCGAAACTAGAGTCCGATAGGCTCCGATGCAAAATTTGGATCTGGGCCCCCACATACGTTTGTCAGATTATAGACCCTTATAGAGTTCCAGTTCCTGTGAAAACATACGTGTTCGCCCTCTCATGTAACAATGCCCCTCATCTTGTAATAATGTTCCCAATCCTTGCCCTATCCTCTAATAATGTACCAGATCCTGACCACTTCCTGTAATAATATCCCCCATCCTGGACCCCTTCCTGTAATATTATCCCCCAACCTGGAACCCTTCCTGAAATAATATCCCCCATCCAGGATTCCTTCCTGAAATAACATCACCCATCCTGAACCCATTCCTGTAATAATGTCCCCCCATCCTGGACCCCTTCTTAAAATAATATCCCCCCATCCTGGACCCCTTCCTGAAGTAATATTCCCCTTCCTGGAACCCTTCCAGAAATAATATCCCCCATCCTGAAACCCTTCCTGAAATAATATCCCCCATCTTGGACCCCTTCCTGAAATAATATCCCACACACTGGAACCCTTCCTGAAATAATATCCCCCATCCTGGACCCCTTTCTGAAATAAAATCCCCCATACTGGACCCCTTCCTGAAATAATATCCCCCATCCTAGACCCATTCCTGGTATAATGTCCCCCATCCTGGCTCCCTTCCAGTAATATATGTTCCCCCTCCTGGTATAATGCCCCCCATCCTGGGCATCTTCCAGATATAATGTCCCTGTTCTACAGCACTTCTCCAACAGATATAAAAAAATAAATGATTCTACTCACCTTCCCCGCGCTCCAACGACTTGTGACATCCTCTTCTACAGCTGGCGCAGAAGCCGGCAGATGACTTCAAGGTGCAAGCGACGGGAAGTGTGACGTCAGCATCATGTGCAGCCAGTGACTTGCAAGCTGGTCTCCTATTGGCTGGCAGTGTGTACTGCAGTGCAGGGACCTGGCGAGTCTCTGTGCTGCATTACATTTCAGCCGAATGTGAGTCCTTGGACCAACATTCAAATGAAATAGCTGCCTTCGGCGGGTCCACCTTCTGCACTTACGGCATACTATATGCAATTCCATATGTTTGACTAGACACCGTATAGAATATAGTAAGTCTCGACCAGTATTGCTGGTGTAGAATATATGACCCTCCTGAGCTGCCACAATTGGTTTCCTCCCCTCCTCCCAATATAATCTCTTTTACTTATGAGATCATGTCTCAAGTGACTCTCAAGGTCACCTCCATCTCCTTCCATATGCTCAACGCTCAGATTACCTAATTATTGGGTTTAAACAATGGACCTAAGTAAGCCAATTCATTTTTCTTCTTGTAGTGTGCTGTGGGGTCTCACTTCTGTGATCACAACTGTATGAGAACGACGCCACTGAATCTAGTGATCACAATGATCTTTACATGTTACATTGGTGTATTGGTGCTGAGATTTATTGCGGTGGCAGATATGGTGAAAATGGGTAACTGTCACTTTAAAAAAAATGTTGACATTTAATAGTAGCTTGTGAGAAGTTTTGAAAGTTTGTGAAACCCTGGGTGCTAAACCACCAATCACTAAAACAAAGAACCGAAGTGCTCGGGTAATGGCTATGCTTCCAAGTGGGTATTATCAGATAGTTTTCACTGGGGGTGTGTACTTCTTCACCCTGTATGATGCTGACCAATTATAAGCAGGCAGCAACACACAAAGAAAAGAACACGCCCCCCCACCATAATTTAGAGCAGATTTCTCAGTGTCGCAGACTTAATGATAAAACCCTTTATTTCCTGGTAAATCAATTGTAACTTTGCAATATATCTTATCAGAGAAATCAGATTCTTTCTCCTCCTGGACTGATCTTTCACTTTCATTTCAGGTATAATCTCTCTTCAGTGTAGACAGACTTTACTGAGGTAGGATATGACCCTTGGTGCTTTTAAAATTCTATGTAGGAGGAAGGAGCTATAAAGACACAGACATTCCGCTGCAAGTTCTCCTGAAACGACAGTTACGTTCTCCATAGAACTTTATGAGGACCAACTCATCTCCTATCTCAGTAATGGGAAATTCTGTATTTTCTGAAGACAAATTTTTACCTGTGAATTGAGTATTTTGAGAATGTATGATCAGTCCAGGAGGAAAAGGAAGCAGATTTCTTTGATAAGATATATTGCAATTTTTCTTATTTTCACGTTTACTATTGATTTAAGGGGAAAAAATAAAATAAAAGAATTCTTAAAGACCAGTGTGATTACAAATTTTCTCCTATACGTCTCCTCTGAAGAGCTATGTGGCTAGTCTGATTTGGAAGTTGGTGGTCGGTGCTCTATTAATATAGGGTCAGTAACCAGTAGAATTGGCAGAGTGTTGCTAATAGGCTGCAGAGTAATCTATGTGCGGAAATGGAGCATCCGTGTAAGAATGGTGACAGCATGGAGCATTCGTGTAAGGGTAGTGACAGCATGGAGCATCTGTGTATGGGTGGTGACAGCATGGAGCATCCGTTTAAGGGTGGTGACAGCATGGAGCGTCCGTGTAAGGGTGGTGACAGCATGGAGCATCTGTGTACGGGTGGTGACAGCATGGAGCATCCGTGTAAGGGTGGTGACAGCATGGAGCATCTGTGTAAGGGTGGTGACAGCATGGAGCATCCGTGTAAGGGTGGTGAGTGACAGCATGGAGCATCTGTGTAAGGGTGGTGACAGCATGGAGCATCAGTTTAAGGGTGGTGACAGCATGGAGCATCTGTGTAAGGGTGGTGACAGCATGGAGCATCTGTGTAAGGGTGGTGACAGCATGAAGCATCTGTGTACGGGTGGTGACAGCATGGGGTCATCCGTGTAAGGGTGGTGACAGCATGGAGCATCTGTGTAAGGGTGGTGACAGCATGGAGTATCTGTGTAAGGATGGTGACAGCATGGAGCATCTGTGTAAGGGTGGTGAAAGCATGGAGTATCTGTGTAAGGATGGTGAGAGCATGGAGCATCTGTGTAAGGGTGGTGAAAGCAGGGCACTTCTTATGCCAGTATGTGAGATGCAGCATGACAGCTGCACAACATCCCACTATCATAAATGGGAGCTGTTCAATGATTTCAGATGAGCAAATTCCTACTACAGCAGAAACTGGCACACAAGATAACTCCTGATCCCACTGTTGAGCGGGGGCTTCTGTCACTTTTCTGGTGAACATCAAGGATCCGACACAGAAGGAAAACCACTCAGAAGCTGCAGAGACCAGAATGCTACAGAGGGATGAAGGAAGACCGGCATCACAGCTGTGTATAGTGCAGGGTAGACCCCAGTGACATGGAGAAAGCATATCCTGGGGTATATACCGTATACTGTATTATTGACTATGTATTCAGATAAGGGTCTATATATAGATAGAGACAGATAGATTGATAGATTGGTAGATAATAGATGATAGATAATTGAGAGATAATAGATGATAGATAATAGTGGAGGTATTCTATTTAACTTGAAAATCCAGTGATAGGTCCTCTTTAAAGAACCCTTCAATATGATTACAGCAGGTTAAATTGACATGCAAATATGGGTGAAGAACTATTTGTAGAACTGAAACCTCCGTCACCCCAGCTCTATTCCCCACCCAATGACGCCTTTTTGTCTTCATTGCATGAAACAGGAAACGGAAGCGTCAACATTCGTAATGGTTTTGGTCTAGATTTCTATCAATAAATACAGTATATGAGGGATATGCCAGTCTTACCTGTTGTTGGAATACCTCTTTTGCGTTGTCTACATTGGCTACTGCACAAATTGACATTTGGAATTTTCTTGATGACATAGAGAAAATAAGTTATAACTTTCAAAAAGTTTCATATTTGAGCGAGGTCAATCAAGGTTAAATTTTTTTACCAGGCTGATCCATTTTTTTTTCAATACAAAAGTTAACAGAGAGATTTGTGCTTTTAGTGTCGAGCCACCCACGGTGTACTCTCCGAGGATCGCAGATAACTGCTTGTCAGGGTGGGGAAATTTTAAATGACTCGGTAAGTGCATCAAAACAGAAAAGTGGATTCAAGAATAGCAACTGATTGCACGGATTAAAGTGAACACTTTGTATCCACATGCATGACCACGGAGAGTATGTGCACTAAAACTACAACTCAATATATTTTCAAATATATAGATGTTGAAGATATTATACATATACAGTTGTGCTCTTAAGTTTATATACTTTTGCTTTCTTGGCCTTTTTTCAGAGAATATGAATGATAACACCAAAACTTTGTCTCCACTCTTGGTTAGTGGTTGGGTGAAGCCATTGTCATACTACTGTGTTTTCTCTTTTTAAATCATAATGACAACCCAAAAGATCCAAATGACCCTGATCAAAAGTTCACATACCCTGGTAATTTTGGCCTGATAACATGCACAGAAGTTGACACAAATGGGTTTAAATGGCTACTATCGATAACATCCTCACCTGTGACCTGTTTGCTTGTAATCAGTGTGTGTGCATAAAAGCTGAGAGAGTTTCTTGGATCCAGACAGACTCTTGCATTTTTCATCCAGCCACTGACGTTTCTGGATTGTGAGTCATGGGGAAAGCAAAGGAATTGTCAACGGATCTACGGGAAAAGGTAGTTGAACTGTAGAAAACAGGAAAGGGATGCAAAAAGATATCCAAGGAATTGATAATGTGATTGAAGCCCAAAAATATCTTCTGGGCTCCTCTTGTGATTACTTGGCACCACAACACTGTGGTTCAATGCATAACATGATGTCATGGGCCCTTGTAGGTACAAGAGGGAACAAGGATCCCAGAAAGAGGATGCTAGATGGTAAATTGTGCTGCCATGGAGGGCCAGATTGTATGTCAGACCATGGCAGTGGAAATGTTTTTGCTCAATTCTAGCTTTAGTGCATTCTTTTCTTAGCATTAAGTGCTGTTTTACTGGCCCCTCCCCCACACAAAAATTAAAAAAAATTACACTAAAGCTGGACTGGATCATTGCTCTTTTTGAAAAAATTAATAATGCTTTTCTAACCCTTGATAATCTCTTTACAGGACTTTGATATTGATGGGTAATCAATGTAGGGTCGTTTGTAAGATGAATGGATGTCTCAATTACCTGATTGAGAGATAAGATCGATGGAATTACGTTCTAACAATTTTCTTTCACAACCAAAGTCCTGGCTAGACCATCTATGTATGAACTAAAGTTGCAAAATGGGGAACGTCTCAAATAATGGGCCTTTGCCCAGTAGACCTGTTCATTTACGGCAACAGGTCCACCTCCGGTAATTACTGACCAAGACTGGGACTCAAGGCTCATAGAGGTCCGCCATGTTTATTCCTTGAGTTAATTGATCACTTGCATTCATGGATGTCACTAAGAAAGTGAGAAATTGAAAATGTTAGTAGCAAGAAAACACGGGGAAGTCACAGCTGTGTAAATCAGAGCGGATGAAGGCAAGACACATTTTTCCGTTCACAGAAGAAAAACAAATTCCATTATGTGATGGGACAATTCATTGCGCTCCATAATTCCAGAAGACACGCCAAGATAGTCATCAGCTTGTGATATACATGGCTGGAACGTGGAGCCCGAGACGTTACATGAATGCCAATTCTAACTTACAAGCCAATATATATAGGAAGAACATTCCTTGTATGATGTTATTTTCTGATTTTCCAAGACATGGCAAATGATGGCAGATCTTTCATGATCAATGGACCGGCATTGATTATGGCAGCCTGTAATTTTGTTCTCCCAGGCTACCAGAAGGATTTAATAAAAACCACCATTGTATGGATAGAATAAAAGATGAGCTGACACTTAAACCCTAAGGACACACATTCATTGAACCTTTTTTTTATTTTTCATTTTACTTAAAGGGAATCTGTCACCCCATTTTCAGCCTATAAGCTGCGGCCACCGCCATCAGGGGCTTATCTACAGCATTCTATAATACTGTAGATAAGCCCCCGATGTAACCTGAAAGATAAGAAAAACGAGTTAGATTATACTCACCAGGGGGCGGGGGCGTTGGGTGTCGCGGTCCAGTCCGGGTCCTCTCTTCTTCTAGAGATGACGTCCTCCTTCTTACTTCTGCCACAGCTCCTGCACAGGCATACTTCTCTGCCCTGTTGAGGGCAGAGTAAAGTACTGCAGTGCGCAGGCGCTGGGAAAGGTCAGAGAGGTCCGGCGCCTGCGAACTGCAGTACTCTGCTCTGCCCTCAACAGAGCAGAGCAGTACGCCTGCGCAGGAGCCGCGACGAGAAGCAAAGAAGAGGACGTCATCTCTAGAAGATGGGAGGCGCCGGACCAGACCACGACACCCATCGGACCGGTCAGGACCCGGGACCGCCCCTGGGGTGAGTATAATATAACTCGTTTTTCTTCTCTTTCAGCTTACATCGGGGGCTTATCTACAGCATTACAGAATGCTGTAGATAAGCCCCTGATGGCGGTGGCTGCATCTTATAGGCCCAAAATGGGGTGACAGATTCCCTTTAAATGGATGTATTTTCGGCTAAAAAATAAGTTTTGTATTCGTGTTTCATTACAAATTTGGCACTGTTTGGTTTTTACAGGGTCTTTGTTTCCCTGTACATTATTGTCTGCAGAATGAGTCATCTCATCTGAGAATTGGTGATGATGAGCCAACGTGTTGGGATAAGGTGTTATCGGAGCATGCTCGGGTGCTAGCCGAGTGTCTTCGGTGGCTGCATTTCTCGCGGCTGGATAAATACAAAGTCTAAGATAGTGACTAATGGTGCAATGCACCGGTAGATGTCCTAGCTCTGATATGAACAGTGTTTTAGCCATTCAACTGATCTGACCCTTTAACCACTATCTTGGTCTTTGTATTTATCCACAAATAATGAAGCTTTGCTTAATCGTGAAGCTGGAGTATCCATTTTCTGCATTGATGTTACTTCGTTATGCCAAAGATGTCTTCTGAGCTCCTAACTGCAAGGGCATCTGATGAGAGTGAGCTGGATTACTTTCTGGCTACTGATTTATGGCAACAGACCACATCAGAGTTAAGCTACACATCGATGTGGTCATAAATAAGCTGAATGGAGATGAAAAAGATTGGGTTCACCAATGGAGTCTCAGTAGTGATGAGCGAACCTGGTCAGATAAGGTGCTATCGGCGCAGGCTCGTGTGCTAAAAGAGTATCTTCGGCATGCTCTAAAAATATGATCGAGTCCCCGTGGCTTTTTGCTATATGGTTGGTCACAAGACATCTGAATGATAAGTACCCCCTCTGACTGACTCTCTGCTATCATATCATATATGCTTTATTGATTTCTTTCTGTAAGATAAGGTCTCATCAGCAATGTAGCAATGTATTTGGTTATTGGCATCAAATCACCCTTTGTCTCCACCTATCAACATTGACCCCTGGGATTAGTGCTTATCAGTTCCTTTCAGGGTCAGCCATCGTGGAGCGGGGGTGCCATATCCGCTGACAAGTAGGGTGCCAACCTCCGCTGTATAGGTAGGGTACAGCATAGGTATAGTTCAGAGGGGTTTATCTATCACACACTTTTTTATATCATCTATCATAATCAGGCATGGCGAGTCACCTTTTCAATTGATCAGTAGGGCCAGTCATCGTTGAGCTGGGGCGCCATTCTCATATAGGTTATTCATAGGGTGCCAACCTCCGCTGTATAGGTAGGGTACAGCAAAGGTATAGTTCAGAGGGGTTTTTGTATTACACACTTTTTTATATCATCTGTCATAATCAGGCATGGCAAGTCACCTTTTCAATTGATCAGTAGGGCCAGTCATCATTGAGCGGGGGCGCCATTTTCGTATAGGTTATTCATAGGGTGTCAACCTCCGCTGTATAGGTAGGGTACAGCATAGGTATAGTTCAGAGGTGTTTATGTATTACACACTTTTTTATATCATCTATCATAATCAGGCATCGCGAGTAACCTTTTCAATTGATCACTAGGGCCAGTCATCGTTGAGCTGGGGCGCCATTCTCGTATAGGTTATTCATAGGGTGCCAACCTCAGCTGTATAGGTAGGGTACAGCATAGGTATAGTTCAGAGGGGTTTATGTATTACACACTTTTTTATATCATCTATCATAATCAGGCATCGCGAGTAACCTTTTCAATTGATCAGTAGGGCCAGTCATCATTGAGCGGGAGCGCCATTTTCGTATAGGTTATTCATAGGGTGCCACCCTCTGCAGGCAGGCAGGTGTACAGGTCAGGGTGTATCTATAGGGTGAACGTAGTCTGCGCTTCTCAGTACGGTGTTTGTTTATGTTGTTTGTCCCTTTTTAATAGTAATCAATTAAAAGTTATATTTTATATCGCTCAATTATTGGGGTTCCTTCATGTTAAGTCTTATGCTAACGAACCTTCTCACAAATAGACTTTTTTGATTTTTCTATATGGTTGGGTGCTCAGTTTAGAAATAGGGTTTTATAGGGACCAATAGAGTCAGGCCATGTTGAGCGCGGGTGTCATATCACTTATACTAGAGTGCCAACATCTACGGACAGGTAGGAGGCAAAACTAGGGTTCCATTGGTGACTTTAGAGCACATCTCTTACCCTTTATCCTCAGTCATTATTTGTGTATGTTTATTCCTGTGGACGATTTACTCCAATTAATTTTAACGATTATTTAAGTAAAGAACATTTTAGGGGGGGTTTACTAGCGTTGTTTACCAACATTCGCAGGCTTGGACTGGCCCACAGGAGAACCGGAAAATCCTCCGGTGGGCCCCTCTGCAAAAAATTGGCCAGTATGAGCAGTAATTGGCACAATTTTATTACATCACTATGTACAGACAAAGGAGGCATCTTATTCATTTAGCCATGTACCCAGTTCATTGTTGTGTAAATTTGTGAAAATGTCACATTTGTATGTAGTTGACAAGTGGGGCCCTGGAGTTGGTTACTGGTGGTGACTGGTGGGCCCAGTCTGACACTGAATACTCGTGTGTATCACTGGGGCCATAAAGTTTGCCGCTTACAGCTGTAGGATGACTCAACGGCACACCTGTAATACCCTGAAGGTAAAATTAGCGGCACAGTGTATATTTCAGACATCCTCCAGCCGCATCCCCTTCCGATCTCGCTTTATCATTATCTATTTGCAGAAGGTTATTATGAATATTGATTCCTGTTTTCAAGAAATTAATTCCCGCTACTTTTGCAGGCAAAGAAAATCCATAATGATCTATTTTATTTCTGACAAGCGAGCGGAGGAATGATTACAAGATTCTCTTCCATGTGATCAGACTTTTCGCTCTACGACTTGAGACATGGCAAGAGAATAAAACCACCCCAGCCATTCGGTGCCTGAATGCCATAGAAACCTTTTTACGTCGCTGCCGGGTCTAACAGCGTGGACACGCACGTCCGGCTGTTCTGCTATTCTCCGAGCTGGAGCGCTTTTAACTTTTTAATGTTGCATTGTCTCTTCTTTTCTTTTCTATTTTAAAAGAGACGAAACAGATGTTTCTGAAGAGCACAGATGGGTTGTGATACAGTAGCGGAGTCCATACGTGTTACAGTAATTTGAATGGAAGTCTTGTCTTTGAGCTGCTCTTCCTATTATCAGGGTGTACATGGACAGCTTTCTCTAAGATGGAAAAACAAAAGCTGTGTATAACCTTAAACCTTAGTTTAGAAGTGTATTTTTTGGCAAAAAAAAATATTTTGCAGTAAAATTTCACTAAAAATATTTTTTCATCTTCTACAGCCTGTATGTATCAGAGTACATAGCAGACAGCAAAGGGAATTATCATTGAACCCCTAATGAGCTGTTCCAACAGCAAAATCTGTTACTCTTATCTCTCTTCTCCTGAACTCATTTTCAATTGATTTATGAGCAAAGCAAAGTTCATCATAGAACTGGTCGGAAATGAACTTGGAAGGTCGTTCAGGAGAAGAGAGATAAGACTGGTCTTTCATTAATAATAGGCAAAGAATTAATAATGGTAATTGTAATCTTTAGGAAAATGCTTTTCTGCAGGCCACAATTTGGATGTTTGCTACAATCGTGCCAAGCGCTATGTGTGACCCGAGCTTCACAGACTGGCCGTCAGATCAGCTCACTCTAAAGTCTGACATGTACTCTGATACATAGAGGATGTAGAAGACAACAGCTACAAATTTTTAAATGAAGTCCTATTGCAAAATAATAAAATACATGCAATAAAATAAAAAAAAATACCCCAGTATATCACTACCTGATGACTACAATCTACCCAGAGTTGTGGTCAGATGTTACTGTCAAAAAATTTGGTCAACTGTCATGTCATTTCCAGATACCCTATTCTATGTAGAATGGCTTGTTGGCAACCAGCGTTGCAGAATATGTCTTGCCAACCTCCCACATGATAGGTGGCTGAGATAAAGGAGTTATTCAGCCCAAGGCTACAATCTGCAGTCACTTTATGTGACTCATCATATCGCGCATACTCTGTGCTTTGAGGATTCTGCTGTGCCGGGAGCGGTGGGCACTATTGATGAGCAAGTATACTCCTTGCTCGGGTTTTCCGAGCATGCTCGGGTGTCCTCTGAGTATTTTGGCGTGCTCGGAGATTTAGTTTTCGTTGCCTCAGCTGCATGATTTGTGGCTGCTGGCCAGCCTGAATACATGTGGGGATTTCCTTAACAAACAGGCATTCCTCATATGTATTCAGACTGTCCAGCAACCGCAAATCATGCAGCTGAGGTGATGAAAACTAAATCTGCGAGCACTCGGAGGACACCCGAGCATGCTCGGAAAAACCCGAGCAACGAGTATACTCGCTCATCACTAGTGGTCACGTGACAAGATGTATGTGATTTGCAAACATGTGATCACATGCCGACTAGTCGTGCGCAGCCTCACTCAATACAAGTGTCTAGTCGGAATGTGGCCGAAAGTATGCAAGTCACATATTTTCGGCCACATGACCGCCCGCTCCCGACACCAGAGAATCATCACAGCAGACGTAATGTGAGAACTCACAAGTCTGCAGTCACATAGAGTGCGTGCAGACTTTTTGCTTAAGGCCGCACTTCCCTTTTATAGGAAATCTCTAGGAAAAACTGATTCATATTGTTATGCCCAATACCGGACCTGAGGGGCAGGGCATAAGTCATGGACTTAAAGAACACAAGTCACAACTACGTTTCTCCAAGGTAACAGACGACAAGCTCCGTGTTGTCTGATCCTGCAGCCATACTTATCTCAATCTTTGTCCTACTAAATGCATGTTAGCGCAAAGTCAGGAACACAGAAAAAAAAAGTATGAGACTGCAAGACTGCAGAATCACACTACTCAGAATCTGCTTGCTGTCCACTATCATGCATGGTCTGCATGAGACTTGGAGAAAGAGACCAGTAGGATTTTGTAGTTTGAACTATTTTAAATAGTTTGAATTTGAATCATTAAATAGATCACCTTGGCCTGATGAGGCTGATGTACTTACTTTGAAAAGCAGAATGTCTATATTATCCTCTTTGAACGTGATAAATCTTTTTAGTAACGGATGCAGTTTGCATTGTGAAATCTGGTGACAGATCCTCTCTAATTAATATTTTACACGGTTACATCACTAAACACTCGGAGAATATTTCTGGTCCCAGAAGTTGATGTTGAAGATCTTCATCTTTCACGTTCTGCCCCTACGGAGCATGTACACCGCTCGCAAAGACAGTACTTGATGGATCATTGTTTCATCTCTTTGTTAATTATTTCGAAGTTCCTGAGTCTGGTTCAATAAAATCAAGAAAGTGGACGGCGGTGACATACTGCGGACCAGCTGTAGAAATGAGAGCCTCGCGCTACCTATCAATGCCTCCATTATAATTCCTAGCCTTGTGCGCCATACTGATAGGGAATATACTGTAGATTGCGAGCCCCAATGGGGACAGCGAGGATAATGTCGGTAAAGCGCTACGGAATATGATGGCGCTATATCAGCAAAGCATTAATAAATAAAAAATAAATAAATGGAGATAAGCCGCTGTCAGAGTCCACTCTCCCCATTCAACTCAATGCAAGTTTTTATTTTTTTTTTAAGTATTTTTTTAAATTGTTTTAATAAAATTAAAAAAAAAAAATAAGAAAAAAATCCAAGATTGGATACCATAAATCCAAAAGATTGTACAAAGGAGAACTGTTTGGTTTGCAAGTCCTAGAACTCATTACACTCCATTGTCGGGGATGGATCTGCCAGTGGGTTTAAGCAGCCTCCTATTGTTAGTGCAGTAATGGGACATAATAGTCTTTTTTATGATTTTTACTACAGGCGCTGATTATAATTGCTAGGGCTCGTAATGGCAGCAACCTGCATCGTCTCGGTAATGTCCTTGTGTCATTTTTATCATATTATTTTTGGTACTTTCATCGCAATAATTAAGTGAATTCTTCTTTCGGCACCGTGCGCATATTTATCAAGCCTGCATTGTATTCCTGCTATTTACATGAATGGCCGACCACTTAATACATATATGCCAGGTCAGCGAGAACTACACCTGTTCTTCATTATCCAGGAGAGTCTTAGAGGCCCCCACCACATGACATCCTTATGTCCTAATATTTCTGCAGTTTTAGCATTTCTTTTAAAAACAGCGCCACTTTTGTTCACAGGTTGAGTGTGGTAATGCAACTCAACTCCATTCAATGCCACTGAAGTTCCGTTGAAGGATCGGACACATCTCTGTGGCTGCAAATAGGGAATGGTCATGATTTTTTAGATATAGCTTGGGGAACTTCGGATTCTAAAAAAGAAGCAGGTGTATGTAAACCTTGCCCAATAGTGTTGTTCTTTAGGCAGGTCAGGGCATTTCCCGATGTACCTATACTACCAATATTGGTAAGTATGCAACCTATGGACCGGTATGACACTCTTTATGCAAGAAGGATGTCATTTTTTCATCTCATCCTTTAGAGTTGGGTGGATCGATTTGCGGGACTCCGGTTCCATCGGCATGGTCAGTCGTCTCTGGTCGCTCGACAGGAGGTTCTCAAATCTCTTTGATTGGACCGGTTGGTATGATATCATCACTGCTACGTAAATGTTTATTTTTTTAATTCTTCCTGACACTTTATAGAAGACAGCAAAGAGGTGGTCCTCTGTTCTCTGTTCTGCTGGATTTCTGGGAATTGAATTCTAAAAATTTTGGATTTTCCAAATTCAAAATTTTTAGGAAATTCTTAATGAATTTGATTTATTGCAAATCAATTTGCTCATCTTTAGTCCAGCCACTTTTTAAATTCAGGAGACCTGGAAGAGATTGTACTCGTCAAATGGACAACTGCAGTGCAAAGAGATAAAGAGCACGTGAGTTAAAGGAGTTGTCCACTACATAGATGCCAGAGTCCCCCAAGTAAAATAAGAAAATTTTATTTTCACCTGGCCAATCCAGCGCTTATGTGACATTATGTCATGTAAGTTCTGCAAGCGATCATCAGTCGCTGATTGACTGCATCGCTGACGTGACATATTAATATCATGTAACCATCAAGAGACAGAGTGTCATGCAAGCGCTGGGAGACCCAGTGTCAAGCAAATGCTGGGAGACCCAGTGCCAAACCAGTGTCGTGAGACCCAATGTCAAAATAATGTTGGAAGACCCAGTGTCATACCAGAGTTGGGAGACCCAGTGTCAAACAAGTTCCAGGAGATCCAGTATCAAGACAGTACAGGGAGACCCAGTGTCAAGTCAAATTTGCAGATGATGCAAAGCTAGGAGGGATAGCTAACACTAGAAAAGACAGAGAAAGGATTCAGAATGATCTAGATAAGCTTGAACAATGGGCATCGACTAATAGAATGATATTTAATAGGGAGAAATGCAAGATTCTACATCTGGGCAAGAAAAATGAAAATTACATCTATAAAATGGGAGGAATAGAACTAAGCAACAGCATGTGTGAAAAAGACTTGGGTATACTAATAGATGACAGACTGCACATGAGTCAACAGTGTGATGCAGCAGCAAAAAAAGGCAAGCATAGTTCTAAGATGTTTTAAAAGAAGCATAGAGTCTACATCACGTGAAGTAATTACTCGCCTCTTGGTTAGGCCTCATCTGGAATACTGTGTCCAATTCTGGGCACCACATTTTAGAAAAAACATTGAAAAACTGGGGTAAGTTTTGAGAAGAACAACCAGGATGATAAGCGGACTGAAAAGTATGTCCTACAAGGAACGGTTAAAAGATCTGTGAATGTTTATGTTAGGCATCGGGTTTCTGTTGCTCCTGGCAGTCTCCCATTCCTCCCCAGCCGAAGAGGAGGTTGCTCAGTAAACTCATCGGTCCCGGCACTCTGCCCAGACCACCTCCGTGGGTTTGCTTGCTGCTGCCACCTCTGGCACAGCTATGGCAGTGCAGGCTGCTCAGCAGCAAGATTCTCCAGGGACTAAGTCCTCATGTCGGGCCACTGAGCATGCCCACGGAGTGATCTCCCATTGGAGATCGATGGTCACGTGAAGTTGGAGAAATGTGTGTTTGAGCAGGAGTCCTTGCCTTTCCTGGGCTACATCATCTCTGCCCAGGGTTTGGCCATGGATCCTGCCAAACTACAGGCGGTGATGGATTGGCAAGAACACCATTCTCTCAAAGCGGTGCAGCGCTTTATGGGGTTCATAAATTACTACCGCCAATTAATTTCCCATTTCTCAACTTTGGTAGCGCCCTTGGTAGCCCTCACCAAGAAGGGTGCAAACCCCAAACTGTGGTCGGAAACTGTCTCCAAGGCCTTCGCTTCTATTAAATCCCACTTTGCTAGCACCCCCATTCTACATCGCCCCGATGTAGATAAGCCCTTCATTCTAGAGGTGGATGCCTCTTCTGTCGGTGCTGGAGCGGTCCTGTTCCAGAAGGACTCACAAGGTCGGAAGCACCCATGCTTCTTCTTCTCTAAAACCTTCACACCAGCGGAGAGGAATTATTCCATTGGGGACAGGGAGTTGCTAGCAATGAAGCTGGCCTTCTCAGAGTGGAGACACCTCCTGGAGGGGGCTCGCCACCCTTTCCAGGTGTTCACCGACCACAAAAATTTGGTCTATCTACAGACAGCTCAGCGGCTGAATTCTCGCCAGGCCAGTTTGTCCTTGTTCTTCTCCCGATTCCATTTCACCTTGCATTTTCTCTCCGGCAAGAAGAACATCCGGGCCGACGCTCTTTCTCGCTCCGTGGTGTCATCGGAGGAGGAGCCTCGGCTGATAGTCCCATCAGAGACCTGAGGACAGTGGCTCCGGTTGCTCTCGAGTCGGTACCTCCAGGCAAGACTTTTGTCCCTGCCCATCTGCGACTGGAGGTCCTCTCTTGGGATCATTCGTCCAGGGTGGGGGGACATTTTGGGACCAAACGGACCTCTGATCTCCTGGCAAGGATGTACTGGTGGCCGCATATGGCCCATGACGTCAGGGACTATATTCAGGCGTGCGTCTCTTGCGCCCAGAATCGGTCCTCTCGGCAGCAGCCCACTGGGTTACTCTATCCCCTGCCGGTAGCGGACAGGCCCTGGGAGATGGTCGGTATGGACTTTGTGGTGGGTCTGCCCAAGTCCAGTGGCAGCACCGTCATTTGGGTGGTCACCGATCATTTCTCCAAGATGATGCATCTGGTGCCACTCTCGCGGCTGCCTTCTGCACAGGGCCTGGCAGCGTTGTTTATTAAACATGTCTTCCGTCTGCACGGCATGCCGGATAAGATTGTCAGCGACCGGGGTCCTCAGTTTGCGTCTCGGTTCTGGAGAGAGTTCTGTCCTCTCCTCAGCATCGAGCTAAATCTCTCCTCAGCCTATCATCCCGAGACAAACGGATTGGCTGAGAGAGCCAACCAGACCCTGGTGACATATCTGCGACATTTTGTCTCAGCCAGGCAGGATGACTGGGCATCCTTGCTGCCGTGGGCGGAGTTTGCTTTGAACAGTGCTGTGGCTGACTCCACCAGTCAGACGCCATTCCTCTTAAATTATGGCCAGCATCCGCGCGTCCCCGTGCCCATGCCCGTGTCATCCATCAACTCTAGGGTGGCAGACTGGGCGGTGGAGGCACGTGACATTTGGGATCACACGCAGGATGCTATCCGGGCCTCCAAGGAGAGAATGAGGGCCTCTGCTGACGCACACAGGCGTCCTGCTCTGACCTTCGCCCCTGGCGACTTAGTGTGGCTTTCTGCCCGAAACATCAGGCTGCGGGCTGAATCCGCTAAGTTCGCACCGCGCTATATTGGCCCTTTCAAGGTCCATGAGCAGATCAATCCTGTTGTCTACCGCCTGGTCCTTCCACCACACTTGGCTATTTTTGACACGTTTCATGTGTCCCTCCTTAAGCCGGTTCACATGTCCCAGTTTTCTGAGCCATCTGCCGGGACATCAGACCTGTCGTCTGACGAGTTTGAGGTCAATGCCATTGTGGGATGCAAGATGATGCAGGGCAAAAAGTTTTATTTGGTGGATTGGAAGGGTCATGGTCCAGGGGCTCGGTCCTGGGAGCCGGTGGAGAACATCCACGCTCCACTTCTCAATGCGGAATTCGAGCGGAGCGAGGCACAGAGGGGGGGGTAATGTTAGGCGTCAGGTTCCTGCACAGCGGGAATCCCGAGCTCTGCTCCCAGCGGTCTCCCATTCCTCCCCAGCTGCAGAGGAGGTTGCTCAGCAAACTCATCAGTCCCGACACTCTGCCCAGACCACCTCCGTGGGTTTGCTTGCTGCTGCCACCTCTGGCACAGCTATGGCAGTGCAGGCTGCTCAGCAGCGAGATTCTCCAGGGACTAAGTCCTCATGTCGGGCCACTGAGCATGCCCGTGGAGTGATCCTGTTCGGATTGGCCCATCTGAGAAGACAGGAAGGTCCCGGACGCTCGTGGCTATAAAAGGTTCGCATGGCCGCTCGGCCATGCGCTAGGATACACTGTATTTTCAGACTATGAGGAGTGAGTGATGTATACACGTATGAATGTCTCTGGTGACTGTCTCATTATGAAACCCCTACCCTTGGTACGCATGTGTTGTGCAGCCTAGCCTGCTAGCACCCAGGCTTAGGTGTAGGTAGGGCAGAGTCAGAGTCAGGCATTAGTCCCCATCAGTGACTCGGCACACCACGGTGCACGTGCTTCACACTCCGCAGCCAGTGTCTATAGCGGCGTTCGCGGCAGCGACGCCATGCGCTCAGAGGGCCTAGAGAAACTCTAACCCCATGTCCTTGGGGTAGAATTCTGTGGCTGCATTCTGTGCACTTTTTGGCCGGGCTCTATGAGCTAAACAGGTTCCGGTATTTGCGTTCAGCGGCTGTGCGGCTCTGTGAGTCAGCAGAGTTCGCTCCTGTTCACACTGGGTGACGTAACCCACGTGTGACTGTTTTCACGCCGCTCTATTCTTCCACCATTACCTAGCAGCAGTGTACCACCTCTGCACGGTGGACCCCGGGCTGCGAACGCACCTACTACTACTTTATAATTAGGTGCGCTCCGCCAGCCCTAACAGTTTAGCTTCCAAAAAATAAGGCTAAGAGGAGACTTAATAGCTGTCTACAAATATCTAAACGGCTGTCACAGTGTAGAAGGATCATTCTCATTCTCATTTGCACATAGAAACATGAGAAGCAATGGAGTGAAACTGAAAGGGAGAAGATACAGATTAGATATTAGAAAAAACCTTTTTGACAGTGAGGGTGATCAATGAGTGGAACCGGAGGCCATCAGTGGTGGTGAGTCCTCCTTCAATGGAAGTCTTCAAGCAGAGGCTGCACAGACATCTGTCTGAGATGGTTTAGTAACTCCTGCATTGAGCAGGGGGTTGGACACGATGACCCTGGAGGTCCCTTCCAACTCTAACATTCTTAGTTTCTAAGTCAGTACGGAGAGACCCAATGTCTAGCAAGCACTGGGAGACCCAGTGTCGATGTTACTGGAATGGGATTGGTGCAAGAGGTGAGTATAAGATTTTCTTCTTTTACTAAGGGGGAGTTTTTAAACTTTTTAAAGAGGTTGTTGAAGTAGTAGACAACCCCTTTAAAGTAATAAATGATTTAAGACGTTCCACATTTATAACCACAACCAGCCCTTTAATAAAAACAACTCGAGGGAAAAAATCCCAACTCCTTCCGTTGCGTCTTTAAATGTCTCCAGATTTACATTCCATTAATCTCCGTCATCCTGAAGATCAAATTTTTTCCAAGAATCAAATTCACCAGAGAGCCGACACGGTTCACTTTTCTTCCTGTTCCCCATTAATATGGCTGACTTAGCATATCTGGGATCATCTTCTGCATCGCTTGTGGAGTCAGATGAAAATCAATATCTGTAACATGATGAGAAGAGATATCAGCCATATTGCTGGAAGCGTGGAGGGTGTAGTCTCCACTACGGCACTGAGACCATTTACAGGGCTGTTCATTAATAGTTTCTGACAATTAGTGTCTGTAGAAGTGTTTTACAAATTAGAACAAAAAATGCATCAGGCACTTTGCTTCCAAGGGATAATTAATTGCTTCTTTTAGTGTACTGTATGTTACGACCACATGTCGTTAGAAAGCAGGTAGGAATCCATGGGGCTGGTGTCTCCATGACAACACTAGTATGGGCCTTGGGCCTTTCCCAATGCAAGCCGTCACTGTCACATGGATGTGGTGGTTTTTCAAGGTGAAGGAGATATGACCTATTAAAAGGTGTTCACATATATGAACCTGGATCAGTTTTTCTGGTAATAAATGTATTCAAGACCCTGGAGGCCAAATCCATCCTCCGTGAAAGCAGGTCTTCACTTCTGAGCCTGGCATCCTCGTCCAGGGTGTTTAGTAGGCCTCACGATGTCATGGCGTCGCTTAAGGCCTAGTCACTAGGCCTCGCACGACTAACATGATGTGCATTGCGTCATGACATTGTGAGACCTAGAAAGGGCAAGACACGCTGGATCGAAGATGTCAGGGACAAAGGGTAAGACCGGCTGCCATAGAGGACCTCAAGTGCAGTGAGAATCGAATCGCTCATCTCTATCGCCAAGTCACTTCTAGTTCAGACTTGCCTACTTTTTAGAAATTACTATTGGGAGTCATTGTACAAAAATTACTTAGATGTATGACCCTCTTCTTAAAATATAGACCCCACACCTAAACCACACTTGACTAATTCTCCGGAATAACCAGAAGACCATTGACCTGTCCTGGGCTTCATCGAACCTACCTAAAACCTTGAGGAAACCAACTATTCTAGGATGTTTCTTGGAATGGTGAGGAACGGATGAGAAGGGGCATCACTTAAGAAAAGTGGGTGGTTATAGCAAATAGATACCCATCCCTGGTAATTGCCATTAAACTTTGCCAAGTATACCTTTAAGATGCCCTTGTACCTGGGACAATGACCTTCAAACTGGTGACAACCATAGTAGTACCTTTAAAGAGTTGTCCAGGACTTTAATATTGATGATCTATGTTGTGGATAGGTGACAAATGTCAAATCAGTGGTGATCTGACACCTTACACCAGACCGGTCAGCTATGAGCAGAAGCCACAGTATACCGCGTACAGAGCTGGTACACCACCACTCCGTACACTATGCTATGGCCATTCTTAGGCACCAGGATGGCTGCTACACAGCGAATGGAGCTATGCTGTTTTGACTTCATACACTGTATATTTCCAGGTCACCCTGAGATCTGCTATGAGATAACCAATTGAGGGTGCCCAGTATCATACCCCCACTGATCTCTGTTAAGGAAATGTATTTATTTTAATACATCATTTTAGACAATGCTGTTCAACCACCATAACTAGAGTTGAGCATATCGAAACAAATCAAACTTGTAAAAAAATTTTGGACATTTTTGGAATCCAGTTAATTCAAGTTGTTATTTGATTTGCATGAATCGCCACAAGCAGAACAGTCCTCAGCCCGAGAAGGCTCACATGACCTAAAGGGCAGGCTTCCCCACATGATATAGCTCAGCCAATCAGGAGGGACTATCATAGTCTATGTAAAAGCCAAGGCAGGGAACGCAGCCGTCGTTTTGTAGTGAATCTGG